>NC_065511.1:19684275-19699083 GCF_006386435.1 Epinephelus moara | reverse complement strand
GGTTAGCCCAGCTAATCTACGATAACCATGTTATTATTACAAAACGTGCACACAGAAATAGTAATGTCTGTTCAGTCATTTGTGTTTATAGACTTTACAAACATCAGATTAGTCTAAACGGTGATATAGTGACGTGAAAAATGCGAGATATAATCCTACATATATATATATATATAGTTAAACTCTGCTGGTTTTCTACCTGAAAGTATTTGTGAACAACGAGCGATTCCCTCTATTTATACTGCTTCTTCTTCTTCTCTCAATTTATTGGCGGATCGCAAACAACTTCCAGGTGCATACTGCCACCTACTGTACAAGAGTGTGTATTTATACTGCTACAGGGATAGCTCCGTTACGTAACGCGGCTATGATTTAAGGCCCGCCCACTAAATCCAGAACACAGAAACCTAGAAACACAGTTTGTGAAGCCTAGCTCCACAATTCAATTGTAAATGGTTGAAAGGCTATTTTACACATTTTGAGGAATACTTTTATGACCTATTTAATATGTTTAGAAGAAAATAGCAGAATTTGCTTTACACGGACTTTAAAGGACTGTGGGCGGAAAAGGAACCGTATTTAAAAGGAGGAGCACTGAGATGATAGGCCGCCGAAGAAGGTGTGTCACTGTGCTATTGGTTGATTGTAGATCAGCTGTAGAACAGCTGATGACTCAATAGACAGAGACAGAGCATGAGCATGCGTGCAAGGAGTGAATAGCAAGGTGAGAAAGAAAGTTACAGCCTAAGCATGAAAAGTATTGTCTTCCTGACTGAACTTTCGCCAGAGCTTCATCAGTCAACTAATCATTTAAGCTGTAAACATTATAAATATTGTGACATACAGTTAGTTGTCAGATAATGTTGGATGTTTATTTTTTAATTTGATGAATGTTTGTCTTGGTGATAACTCAGCTACACATTTTTTTTATTTTGCCACTGCAGCAGCCGCAAACTCAGAGATGAATAACAAATTCATAAAATAGAGTTTGTTTGTTTTTTACCTTAGTAGAAGTTATAAAACCCACAGCTAACTGTTGTATCATGTAATACGCTAGAATCTGAGTACTTTTCTATGGAGAATATGTTGTGTGTTTATGTGTTGGGGGTGGTGGTTGTGTGCACTGTTGTGTGCACTGCTGTTTGCATAAAAAATCACTCAGTGTGGGACAAGGTCTTTTATAACAGTTGGTATAAGGTTTTGTAATGAGTTTTCTTATGTAGATTAACATCCATAACAATAAAACTACACAGAGGCTGTGCCCAAGAAGTTATGGCCTGATATGGGGTCTTTAGCATGTGTGCGCGCACACACACACACACACACACACACACACACACACACACACACACACACACAGCCTTTATTAGTATTAATGCATTAAAGACAAGTGGTTGAAAGGATGTCTGTTCTACATAATAAATACTGAAAAGAATTATGAGCTCTTGTAAGTTTTATATTGTTTAATATGTGTGTTGTGTTTAACTATTATCTGCTTTGTGAGTTTGTGTCTGGCAACACATAGTATGTGTTTGTTGTTGTGTGTGCTCATTATTCAGTTAACACAGCAGAGTGCCATAGTTAAGGTGTGTATGTTTGTGCATGCTGCTCATTTACATGTCTATGGAGAGTGAGATTGTGTGTGTGTGTGTGTGTGTGTGTGTGTGTGTGTGTGTGTGTGTGTGTGTGTGATCTGATCTCATCAGATCTGTGTACAGAGAAGCAGATGGCGGTGATTGTCTTGGCACACAATAAAAAAAAAGTCTCAGAGGACAACAAAACTATCACATCTCCACTCTGCTGGGATAACTGACTGTAAAATCTAAACTGCGCTGAGACAAAAAACTATTAGGCCTCCTCACTGTCAGGAGTAACTGTCGTGATAATTACTAACACACACACACAGACGCTCAGCCTCAGCGGGCAGGGTGGCCACACTGTGCTGTGTGAGCACCAAACCTGAAGTGTTTGGTATGTAACTTATAAAATATAACCCGCAGGCTAATGCATAATATGTTCACTCGTGGTTTGTTTATTTTTTATGCTGTGATATCGATGATATAGTAAATTCAGTAAACATGCTGTTTATAGACAAAATATTGAGATGTGAATCAGTGTTTATAGCTCATGTAGTGGATACTTGATGCAAAAATCCTGCAGGTCAATATTACCATGGCACAGCCCGGCTAATTGATTTTTCAGCACTGCCCACAGCAGCCTAAAACAACCAGAGATACTGAAAGAATAGGTATATCTGTGTTACAGGTCTTTATTTTACAATGATGCTAATGGTTACAAAGCTAAAATATGTGGTAAAGAAAATGTACAGTAAAGAAAATGTTGCTATAAAAGTAACTATACACACATTTGAGACATTTTCAAAACATATTGATGAAATTCCTCTGAATCTTGTCACAGTAACCTTTTTCTTCTTCCAATATGACTCTTCAGAGAGCTGTTTTTCAGAAAAGCTTTTTATTAGTGGTGAATGTTCCCCTGCATAGATCCAGCTGCCCTACAGCATATTTAAACGGTGACATTTAGCCTCTCTCAAGTGTCCTTTTTAAGAGCACCTCGACCCTGTTTGTCAAAGAAGGGAAAGGTCTTTACATTTCATTTTCTTTTAGGATTAAAATAGTCTGCTGGCCAAAAAAATATGCATTCAGACTTTTAAACTTTCACACTTCCTCCACTCCGGTCCCCTCTACTGGTCAAACAGATTTTCTGCTGACCTGGCTCACTATGGGCCAGTCTCAACTGTGATATGGGGCGGGTTGTATACGATGACTGACCGAAGTGGCATTTTTATTAACAACGAAGATAGCTGCCGCAGATGTGGAATGTTTTGTTGCATTAGTATAAAAGAAACTGGACAGTATATTTCCTCTAGCAAAGAACAAACAAGTACATATGTTTGGTTATCGTTCACATTTGAACCAATACCAGTACCAGTAGCTGTAATTTAGTACTGGTACCCAGTAATACCTTTTTTTGATGCTTTACGTTTTTCGGTATAAACAAAATGTAATTTTTGAACAAGCAGCAGGGGTAACATAGTAGACTTAAACACACAGACAGACAGACAGAGACAGAAGATTAGCTCAATTAGTAAAGAGCTGCGCCTGAGTGTGTGTGTATGTGTGTCTGCTCATCTAGCAGTGATACTGGTCTATTACTAAAGTAGTATAGAAAAGAAAATAGACCAGTCTCTGAAACTTTTGCAGCAGATTGGCGTTACAGTGATTGTTTGTGGGTCGCTAGGAATCCGACGCAGGGGCTGCAGAGCTCTCTGGCAGGGTTCCTGGCTGAAGTTAAACTTTGCGGAGCTCAGAAAATGGCTTCCATGCTTTGGAGTGCTTCATGGCATTTTCGCCTATTGACTAAACCCAGCGCCCTCTCCCAAATGCGCTCTCAGGCACTTACATTTAGCAGTAATTAATTTATTGTGAATTGGTGCTCAGTGATACCAATGTAATTCAGTTGGTACCCTTAAAAAGTAGTGGTAGGTGGGTACCCAACCCTGAATTACACTTGAATCTAAACTTTGGTGATTTTTTTTAAACAGCTCTGCGTCATTACAGTTTGGGCACTGGGCAGGGCATGTAAATAACCAACACTCAGAATCTCGGGTTGATCTCCAGGCGCTGGCAACACAGAGGGAAGCCAAACACTGCGTCTGCACACACTGCACACATTTTCACTTCAAAGCGGTTGTTGATGAGAAAGACGTGTTTGGTGTACTTCTGACAGCGTTTGGAAAAGTTTAACCAACTGGTCCTGCTGGTCGCCAAACAGATGGGGCACAGAGAAAACCACGTTTTGTTGCTCTGACTGGTTGTGTGTCTATCCAGTCTGGTTCAGACAGCCGCTGGTAACGCCCTTTGGAAATCAAAAATGAACTGAGAGTTTACAGATTAATTTGCAGTTGCAAATTGGTCTGGAGATGCCAGGCTACTCCTAAGCCACTCAAGATGCAGTGTAAGTTGTGCAGTAGTCGGTCAAAACTGGGATGTCATCAGTTATTTTCTCAGCAACATCACAACAATGGTACTTGTTTATGGGTAATGTGTGGAGGATTCACTGTAGACAGTTTTTTAATCTTTCCTCTGCCTTTCACAAAAAATAAACACAATTTGTGATTTTAATTATTTGATGGCTGACATTACAGTGTAACACAACTAATGTAAAGTAGGCATGTACTGTTAATATATAACATTCCTGTTGTATTTTTGGAAGTAGAGCCAGTGTTGGTCGTTAAAGGCTTCTTTACCTTCAAAGCAGTGTGTTGCGTCCGCACACCTGTTACAAAATGTAACACAACAATGGACTGCTCATGCACTTACAGCACTTACTGTTAAACACTGCTCGACTATTCACAGGGAAAGGACATGGGACAAGATTACAGCAAACTATGCATATAAGAATGAGGATAATATGTAATCTTCCTGCAAACAACAGCAATCAGAAGAAAGTAATTTTGCAGATTACATGATGAATCACCAAGAGTCATGCTGACATCACAAAAGCATTTTAACCACAGGCATGTGCAATTTTAAACCATTATGAAGGATGATTCCAAGTAATAAGGACAATTAAATATTGGAGATTTCTTTTCTGTCAGTTCAACAAGGAAGTAGTAAACTTTGCCGACTTGCTGGCAAAACTGGGAGTTTGACCCGGGTTCATTAAAATTTTCATCTACTCTTAATCTATAAGAGTCTATCAGAAATAGGTCAGCACTTCATTTTTCTTTTTAGATTAATAAATTATGAGATTGAGATTTCAGGCTTTCCTTGGTATTCTTGTAATGTTCTGTATATGCGGATGGCCTGTTTTTCCATGTGACAAATGATTTATATATTATTGATTTCCTCGTAACATAATGAGCTCATTAGATAAATGGGACAACTGTAGACTGTTGAAATGTAGATCTTTTTTTTTTATGCGAGCTTCAGTGTGTAAAGTAACTGATTGGCTCCTGACAGGAAACAGAAGATGGTGTTTATGGTGTGTAGTAACGCTGAAGAGATAAGTGCATTCATAATTTAGTTGGTCAACAGAGAGTTAATTAGCAACATTTTTCCCCTTACAAATGGTGACTTTTTTAAAAGAAAATTACTGGCTCGCTGGCTTGTTTTTTTTCTGTTTAACTTAATATCATTGTTAATTGATTATCTTTGTATTTTGCTCTGTAGTTTGGGCAAAACAAAACATTTGAAGATGCTACTTTTTTAGATGTTGGAACGTGTGATCATTTGTATCTCTTTTTTATGTTATTTCATCAACCAAACAATGATTCACAAAAGAAAGAAAACAATTAATGCATTAATTGATAATGAAAATAAGCGTTACAGCTCTGGCATTTAAGTAATTACACTGAACAAAAATTTAACTGCAAAACTTGTTTTTACTCCCATTTTTCAAGATCTAAAACTTTTTTATGCACCCAAAATATATATTTCTCTCAAATTCTGGCCACATTTTTTTTTTTAAATCATTGTTAATGAGGACTTCTTTGTCAAGATGATCCATCCACCTGACAGCTGTGGCATATCAAGATGCTGATTAAACAGCAGCATTATTACACAGTGTTCCTTGAGCTGGTCAAAGTTATTCGTGACTCTTAAATATGTAGTTTGATCACACAACAAAATGCAACAGATGTCCCAAGTTTTGAGGGAGCGTGCCATTGGCATGCTGACTGCGGTGTCCACCAGAGCTGTTGCCTGTGAACTTAATGTTCATTTCACTAGCATAAGACATCTCCAACGTTATGTCGTTAATTTGGCAGTACATCCAAACGGCCTCACAATCTCGCAAGATGGTTACGATGACGAACTGCTGTCAGGTCAAGATACATCCCAAGGCACAGCTGTGTAGTAATGATGCTGTTCAATCAGCATCTTGATTTGCCACAACTGTTACGTGGATGGATTAACTTGAGGAAAGAGAAGTGCTCACACTGATTTTAACGAATTTGCAACCAAAAACAAAATTGTTGAGTTTGAAATTTTTTTCAGAATATATAGTGGGTTCTCAGTGGGTGTCTCTGTTTTATTTTTTTGTCTTTCTCTCCTTCTTTTCTGCACACACACTTGGACTTGTCTGCACCTCAATATTGTTTTCCTGACATTTGCATTCGAAGTCCAAATCCAGATTTGGAACCAAGGAAGATCAGATTTCAGGGTCAGTTATCTAACATCACTTCTGAACTGGTTACAGTTCAGTATCTTGCTCAAAGACACTTCAGTTGTATGTTAGTCTTTGAACTGCTGGATGGTCTCCAACTCCTGAAGCTGCTGCCTTACAAACCACTGGGATTTTTTTTTCTTCTTTTCAGATGCTTTCCTGTGCGATAACCCTGGTGTTTTTTATTCATCCTTTTCTGTTTTTCTGTGTGTCTTTCATGCGTTCGTTTGTTCATTTTCGTCCGTCTGTCTGTCTGTTCTGTGTTTGCAGGTCTTTCATTACTACGCACCAGTTTTAGATTTGGTTCAGCTGGTTAACCTGTCGAACCTGCCCAGCTTCCTGATGTCTGCAACCCAGTTTGAATTGTATCCTCATCTGAAGTGTGTGTGTGTGTGTGTGTGTGTGTGTTTCTTGGAAAACAATATATTATCATATCTCTGTCCACATTTAAATGGACCCACTAATCTAGATGCATACTATTTGAGACACAATAATAAAACAACCTTAATTCTTTATTCATACATTCAGATTTGAATACACTTGAAAGTACATGATTGGTAACCCCTTCCCCCCAATATTATATTATTCCTTCACCACCAACAAACAGAAGCCTGTCTGGGAAGTCAATGAAAGCTCAGCTTCTGTTGGACCAGCTGCGGTCACTGCGTGGAAAGGTATCAGCCCCTTAACCTTGCTCTTATTTGTACAAATATTGAAAAATGTCAGCCATGGAACTTTATCATCTCTAATGAAGTAAATAAATTAATGATTGTATGCAAACTTAGATTTCCACTTGTTTACTGTAGTCCACCGTTAAATGTGTGTACATGTAAATAACACATACAGAATGTGATGCATATAAAATTAATCTTTTATTTAATTCATGGGAGTAAGGGACTGTGTGATTGTATATGTTTATCAACTGTGTTTCTGGCTCCTAGGTTGGAGCATTGTTCAGCCTGTCCTGTATAATCACCCCCCTCGTTCAGCCTGCAGCCAGCCAACTCAGCTCCCAGCGCTGGAGAGAGTCTATAGCAAGGAGACCAAAGTCGTTACCCGGTAAGACTGCTTTTTCAAACCCTTTTCATTGCCTTGTTAAATGGATGACCATTTGGCAAGAATAGAGAGGAGCCATATCACCTTCCATGGGGAAATAAATTGGTAACTACGACTACACTGATATAGATAATAAAGCCCTCTGTTGGGGAAGCACACTCGAAAGTGGGACCGAATCAAATTAGAAAACACCGCCTGAAAAAATCAGAAACAAAATTCATGAGACACGATATAACCGATACAACTGTACCCTTTGGGAAATTGGATTGCTGCAGCAAGTGGTAAACAAAAAAAAAAATGAATTGGACAGCAGGGATTAGAGATACAATACGCTTAGCCACACTTGGGTAAGATATGTTAAGTAGAATTGTATGGATTAAATATTTATAAATAAAACATTTAAAATGTCACTGCAGCAACAAAGCATAGGACACAGTAAGATGAAAAAAGTCATACTGAGAGTGGAGCTGATGTTAAAACTTTACAATTTTAATTAAGTGAAATTCTTCTTCTGTGGTGGATTAACTCTTGGTGTAATCTCTCTTCCTCTGTGTGTACCCTGCAGTGCCTGATGTAGAGTTGAAAGGTGAAAGTGCACACTACCTCCTGCTGGTCCAGGGCTCAGATGATGTTGGGTGTGGAGGCTGCCGGGTCAGGATGTTGCACTCAGGCAGTCAGATCAATGGCGCGGCTGCCATGGCAACCGTCTCGGGGTTGCTGAGAGAGAAGTCTCTGTCATCACCTGGTATATTATGTTGTCATGTTCATGAGTACAAGTGTGTGTATTTCTGTGTGTGTTACTGTGAATGTGTCGCTGTCACCTTCATTGGCTTAAACCTTGTATCACAGCATCTTGGACCGAGACAGAGATAGACGAAAACAGCCTCATCTAACACGATCAGATTTCTTTTCACCCGTAGTTGTACTGCAGGGGTTGTCAAGGTCTGATACTGTGGGGCCTCCCTCAGATAAAATCAATCACTATTCCCCATCCATCCTCAGTAATGTCAAATAAACGTGAACAGTGCAACATGAAAAAGTAAAAGTGTGCCGAATTAGCTGTTAGCAGCCTTTGTTTGCAGTGTGCCCATGGACGTTCAGACAACTATCACTGGCTTTGATACTGAAGAAAACTTGGAAGTGATGAATCTCAAGAAAGTTCTGGAGTTTTTCTCCTACGATTTCAAAGTGAGTTAGGGACGCTTATTTGCAATGAACATAATCGTAGATAATGATGTCCTCGGATAGATTCAGTGAGTGTTAGTCTCACTGAATGTAAAAAAAATGTGAATCATGTCCGTTTGTTCATTTATGAGTCAGAGATAAAGGAGTGCAAATTTTGATGCTAAGGGTTTTAAACTACCTTAATTACCACCCTGAACTGCGTGTCCCCGCCACTGCTGCTTAAACTACCTTAATTACCACCCTGAACTGCGTGTCCCCGCCACTGCTGCAGCTCCAATTGCTGACCACGTTGCTGAGCTGGCCATATCTGCAAACAACTACAACTAACTATCCGTTTTTAAGAACACCAGCATGCACCTGACCCTTTCACCCACCCCTCACCCCCTCTGATTTGGGAACATTTAGCAGTAATTTGTCTCTGTGCTATATTGTAAAGAACAGCCTTCCAAGTGTCTGTTCTTTTTTTTTTAAAGCATCTCCTCAGCTTGATTGAAGTAGACGCTCCTCTGGCTTCAATTGACAGAATAACAGAATGAAAGGGTTGTCAGTGTTCATTAGGCTAGCCTGTATTATCTGTACTGTTTCTCCTCCTTCCCCCCTCCTCTCTCACAGCACTGTAAAGTTGTGACTGTTCTCTTAAAGGATTTCCTCATCTTTTTTTCCCACCAAAATAAGAACAATCAATCAAAGAGGAGAGGAGTGAGAAAGGGTATTGAAGAGGCCGATGGGTTGACGAAATAAGAATGGAAGGTGATGAGGAGGAATGGAGTGTATAGATGGACGAAGAACGAACTGGATGGATGATTGAACAAAACACTTGTCTGGTTATAGCTGACTAGAAGGACGGACATGCGAATCTCATACTGTTGTTTGTTTTGTTCTCTAAACTTAAAGCTTCTTTTCTGATGAAAGACCTTCATTGTTCTTGGGCTTTATATGATATTCAAGAGACCCACTGTGGTGTTTCCCCCTGAGAGTTCCTGCTGTTGTTAACATTTTATGCAACCTTCAGGAGGAGACTTTTAAAAAAAAAAAAAAAAAAAAAAACTTTTTAAATGCAGAGCAAGACTATAAAAGGTGCCCTAACCACTGCAATGACAGCAGAGTTTTGAATAAAAATGAAAGTCTTAAAATGCACACCTGAGGGTTGTTGCACCTGAACAAAAAGCAGGAAAATGCTCAAAATACCTTTGTGTCCTCCTGTACTAGTGCAATTTTTCAAGTCTCCTTCGCCAAGAGAGGGGTTACAAATTTAATTAGAGGAGCCGCATGTGATATTTAGCGTCTTAATATGACAGCAAACCACTATTTGCTAAGATATAGTGGACTAATGAGCAGAGAATGAAGTCACGTTCTGTCTGTGTGTTGTAATCCAAGCCTCTCTTGTGGTCGGTCAGTCCGACTGCACGTGCGTGTGAGTGCATGTTAGTCCTTGTTTAGGTCCCACTGGCTTGCTAATTGACTACACTCATATGCCAGTTACTGCTGATAACACAGACCCGACCTCGACCCCCAGCCCACCTTCCGGTCCCCCCGATGTTAGTACCTCCATGTTGACAGCAGTGTGCAGACAATCCCAGCTCAGATTCTGAATAATAGACATGCTCTAAATGTCGTTAACAGCTCCTTTAATCAGCCAAATATTGTTGAAACAGCAGTCTTAGGTTTGTCTTTTTGTTCTTGTTTACTAATTCTGTGGTTCCCAACTTTTTTACCTTAAGTTGCATTCAGCGGGGGAATAGTAAATTTAAAAAAAGAGAGTAAATCCACCCAAGAGTGATAGTTTTTCCTCACTCAGATCAATTGCTCTGACCTTTTTGTGTAAAATCGATGAACCCTCTGTTGCCCCTGATCCCACATGGGAAATCTCAAAATGTTCTGCGGGTTCCTCACCAAACAATACACAATTAAGTTTCTAATCTGTCCATTGATCTAATGATTATCCTTTTTTTCATCCACTGCTTCTCTCTCCGTGACCAGGAGGAGCTGAAGACAACATCCTCTGCCCCCTTCCCTGCCTCCAAGGAGCTGACCTGCTAAAGAGAGAAAAGAAGGTGACCCAGGTCCAGACACTGGTACTCAAAGAATATCTCAGTAAGTAGTACATTTAAAGAGCCTCTGACATGGAAAACAAATCACAGAACACACTGTAGATCTTGCAACAAATGTGAACACTATGTAGACAGAAAATTGCTGCACACTCTGTAGTCAAACAGATTTTCCTCAGCATTTTTGTTGTATTTTAGTGCTACCACTGTGCTTTTGAAGATAAGATGAGAAAATTACATTGTTATTATAGTACTGTGCAAGACAACAACACAGCGCCCCTGATATTAAAAACAATATAAAAGAAAGTGAAGATAGGAACAGCACTCACACTGCTATCAAGTGTGCAGAAAAACAACAAGCAGCATATAATCTAGCAGCAATACAAGTAATCATTAATTATATATATGAGTATTATTAATCACTTGCATACTAATGTATGATAATAGCTAAGACAAGACCTCGGAACAGCACCAAGAGTGTGCTAATACACGCCAATCAAACTTTTGTGCCCCCAAGTACGATGGGAAGCGACCTCTCACAGAGCAGTAATGGAGAAAATGGATTTGGGAGTTTTAAGGGAACAGATTTTTCACATAACAGACACACATAACATTTTTTCCCTGTCTAAAAACTGTTGTCTTCTCATCAGAAACATTGTTTAACTATTTTTGTTGAACATTTTTACATGATGACAGGGATTATGTGAGAAGGATGTGATGGTCTTATGTCGTTAACTCTTTCCTTACCCTGATAGCTGCTGGCCCACACCCCTCTTTAAAGGGATAGTTCAACATTTTGGCAAATTTGCCTATTGCCATAATCCCTATAGTCATATGAGTAGGTACATTACCTTTTATTATCAGTGCCTGTTGTTCTGAGATCGGTGGGGCAGAGCTGCCTGCTGCTCAGCGCACAAAATGGAGGTGAACAGTATGGCCCCCTCTCTCCCTCCAAACTAATCAAATACACCATCAAATGACTCCAAAACACTCTTGTGGACAACTTGTAGCTTACACATTCACCACGCTATGAACTGAGAGGGGCCGAATTGAGACAGTAGTATTGATAAGCTCCGACGTTAATGGTTCTGCTATGTTTCTTCTTCATTTAGGTTACACAAATGTCGGCCTGTACAGTTTTTGTCTCCCCAACTCCGTTTCTAATTACCAATAAGATTAAGACATTCTTCACTGATGCATTTTTGCTATTCAGTCCAGAGGAGAGCGCTCTGTGTCGGAGCCTCACCGTCTGCCACTCAGTGTCACACACACACAGAGACCCAGCTCTCAGTGACAACGGCAGAGAGAGCAAAATGCTCTGAAGTATGGTCATACTTCACAAGAGTTGATGTCAACACTGCTTGTTGCCGCAAGTTCAACAATTCCTTTCCATGCAAGGGCAGAAACACAAGCAGTCTTTCCAAACATCTAGTAAAAGCGCATCACATACAGGCGGAGAAATGCACCTTTTTCGACCACCTAGCTCATAGTTCATCTCCCATTAGCACATCTACTTCAGTTATCTCATAGTCTATAGTAATAATTCATTCAGGTTGCTGAGGTTTCTGTCATTTTCCCTGTTAAAGGGTTTTTTTGGGGAGTTTTTCCTTATCTGCTGTGAGGATCCAAGGACAGAGGGATGCCTATGCTGTACAGCCCTCTGAGGCAAATTGTGATTTGTGATATTGGGCTTCATAAAGAAAATTGAAATGAAATTTTAAACAAAGCTGTAGCAGAATAGTAATATGTGTAGTGTAGTATAGTAATTATGTTCTTATTTTGTTTAATTTTTTTTCTCTTAAAAAAAGAAGAAGAACCGATAAGAATACCGTTCAAGTACCCGTTAAATTCTTATTGATACTCATCCCTACATGTGCCATTGTGTATTTTTCACTGTTGTTGATGAGAGAACACATATCATATGCTTCATGGCTCCTATATTCAAAACCATAAAAACTAGAAAACACTTTAATCTAATTTGATAAAGTTATAAGGACTAAAAGAATTAATCAGTGAACTCCTGATATCAGACAGATTTGTCAAGCAGTTACTTTCCAAATCGGGCAACTTGAAGTCAATGGAGCGGGCAGATTCAAAAGTCTCGACCCAGTCAATTAAAAAATAAGCCTGGCTTCTTAATTGATCAATCATTTCAGTTATTTTTTAAGTAAAATTTTAAACATTTGCTTCTTTTCTTTTTCTGTTTGATGTCATAATGAACGGAAATTGAAAATCAAGACAAGGAAATCGCAATGAGCATTTTTTACTGTTTTGTTACATTTTATTGACAAAACAGTGAATCAATTAAATGATTGGCATATTAATCAAGCATGACAATAGTTAGTTGCAGCTCTTACATGTACATTGTAACACATTTGAATTGTACAATCCAGTAATTGGAAAAAAAATTGTATGAGTAAAGACGTGTACAGTGTACTGTAGTTACTGACCGGACATGTTCGCTTTGTTAAGTCACCTGCCGCTAGAAAAATAAAAGACAATCCTCAGTGTTGACTTCTTATTTAAAGTGAGATATAAATGTCAGTCTATAAGAGTGTGTGCTTGTGTTTGCGTGTATCAACTATCTGGGGCCACTGAGAGCTTCCTGAACCGTCGTCAGATTGAACTCTCAGCCCTGAGCGCAGTCTTTCTGCTGCATAGAAAGACTGTTGAAATATCATTATTTTACAGACACACATAATGTCCCCTTGGCAGGCGAAGATAGTGAAACACCAGTGGAGTGGAGCCAGATTAAAGGAAGTGGACTAAAATTCTTCAGACTTCAGGAAAAGCAATAGGGTTATTCTTTGAAAAGGCCATGAGCAGAATGAAGAGTCCTGACAGACCACAGGCCTTAATGAAATTCATTGCAGTATACTCTGACTTGGCAGTAAATTGGGGAAAGGCATGTCCTTATAAGTGGCAAAAGTTGGAAGTACTGGAAGTTTTTCTGATTATTTGAAATGTGTGTGTGTGCGCGCACTATCATAGGTCTTTCTGTTGTCTCAGTGGCTGTAATCAGTCTGTGTCTCTCATGCGTGTGATGAGTATGCAAACTAATGCATGTGCGTGCTAAGGACATAATTTAGCATTTTTGTCTGTTTCAATTTCACTGGTTTTCTAACTCCCAACCATAACGTGAAACTTTTTTAAATTGCTTTGTCACACCTGCGTCAGTCTGCACAAGACTGACAATAATATTTAAGATCTAATACATTTTACAACTCAAGTTAAAATTCACAAAGCGTTGCAATTGCACAATCTTTTAAGCTTGATAAACCTGTGCTCTAAAGAATGTCCTTGTATCATTTCATCTCCATATATTTGCCCCTTGGCCACCTTTTAAAAATGTCCAGAGGGAGAGTGTGAGAGTGTTTGCTTTTCTACTGAGAAAGCAAAGCCTGCATAAGATTTAAATAAAAAAAAATACAGCTGTTTTAAAGCCTGAGCTGCACACTGGGGATGCACCAGAGAGGAGCCTTATCTCACCTTATCAATGTAATAGATTCTTCCTGTTTCCCCACATAGATCTTTGGAGTTTGTTGTAGTTCACTAGCAGGACATTTTCTCCTCAAAACTTAAATCACCAAGTCGCTCCCTACCCATAGGTCACAAAGAAGGCATTGAGGTCCTAAGGTTATATACGTTGCTAATGTTATATAACTGTTTCTCAAAAAGTTTCAAGCAAAAGTTCAATCCAAAAGCTTTTATATGTTCCACCATCACTTCACCAGTCAAAGACACACACACACACACACACACACACAAAGCAAAAAACTAAAAACTAAATGTGGCATGTTGCCAAAGTGAAAACCAGGCTCTGTTTGTGTGTCCAGGACAGAAAGAAGAAGCATCAGCCTCAACCTCGATACCCATCAATGACTTGAAGGTCATTCTGAGTCTGGCCAGGGAGCAGTATCTGAAGATGATTGACTCCACTCTGCCCTCTGCTGTCACCTGTGTGATGGATGAGCCTGAGAGCAAAGCTGCCAAAAACTCAGGTAGACAAAAAAGTATTTTCACATCCATCCAAAGCTACAGTAAATATACACTATACAAAGTGGAAATGTGTCAGAGGTTTAGTCAGTCTGGAGACACAGTGAAACATCTACCACTCACAGACCACCTTTTCCTACATAGAGTTGGATACCGAAACTCGGTACTTTTTGTACTTGGTACCAATTCACGTCAGTACTACCGAGTACCGATTCACTTAAAATGAAACGGTGCCAAATTTCGGTACCTTAGGTGGAGGCAGAGCGAGAGCGCATGACTCGCACCTCAGACTCAGCAACAATGGCGACAAAAACAATGTGCAGACAAAAGTTAA
>NC_065511.1:19667042-19683581 GCF_006386435.1 Epinephelus moara | reverse complement strand
AAAATACTGGCGATCATGTCCGCCTGGCACAAACCACATGTTTTGGACAGCTGTGAAGTGACAGAATGTCCCAGCATCATGGTTCTTATATTGCCAGATTCCAGAGAGTCTCCCCTCTTCATATGTGGCAGAATATGTCTTTTTCCAACTTGCTATGGTGAGATACATGTAAAAATGTAAGAATTTAGTAACACAAATTTGTTTTGTTCATTGATATAAAAATTAATATAAAATACAGGCACATAGAAGAACATGAAGTGATGGCAAATCTGGTTAGCCCAGATTGTCCTGAAAAAAAACCAAGATATAGCATGTGTATGTAGCCTTTATAATGACTGTGATATGAGCTTAAAAGTAAAGGCAGTAAAAATACCCCAAAAAGGCCTAGGGCCCATAGGGTTAAAAAGTACCGAAATAAGGTACTGTTTGGTACCGGTACCGAATTCCAGATACCGGTACCGGTACCGTATCGGTTCAATTATGAACGGTACCCAACCCTATTCCTACACCATCTTGTGATATTAAAATCTCTGTCACCCTTAAATACCACTTTCTTTGTGATGCATAAATGCCACTTTTCTGAAGTTACTATTGAATGTGTCAAAGTTCAAACTGACACCATAAACTGTCAGTTTTACTTTGAAACCCCATTAATTTAATGACGGTTTAGAAAAAGCTGCATTCACACCAGGCCTGTAGAATGATAAGAACTGGAAGAACCTCCATTACTCCGTCTTGTGTGGGTTGTTATATTACTCCAGGATGGCTGCCCTTGTTGCTAGCCTTGTTTCCAGAGCATTTAAATAGCCCAAATTAGTTTACATTGTTGTGTTACCCTTTTGGGGTGGTTAATTAGCAAAGTGAAACTAGATACAAAGTATAGGCCCCAGCTGAATTGATAACACTATATGTGTTAAGAAAGGATTTTATTTATTGGAGCTGCCAGCGATGGTGGCTTTTTGTTGACCCTTCTTTTTGTTCTTTATGGAAATGTTGTTGTTGTCAGAATTTCTTGAATTCTCCATCAACTTCAGTAGGATGTGGCTATCAAAGGTTTTTCAACTCATCCCCTTGTCTGAGCAATATGAGTAGATTAAAGGGAGCCATGACGGTAGGATACTGTGGACCGGATGATAGTTATACGTATATATGTATAAAGCTCCTTGTACTTAAATGGTGGGATTTACTAATGTTATTTTGGCCTCAGACTGTTCAGCCATTTTAAAGTTTACACATAGCAAACAGTACTAAAGAGATTGTCCACACATGAAAATCAAGAAAACTGATGTATGTTCATCCATTTACCATAACATGTATTCTGATATTCCCATCAACTGTTACGCAGCAGTGCATCAGTATTCACTTCATCTCCATTCATAGCATGACACCTCAAAAAAAAAAAAAACAGTGCCAGCTAATAATTAGCAAATAAATTGTAAGCAACAAAACAAGTCCTAGCCTGCAGCTAGAGCTAAATGTGCACAGTAAGGGTGGCGCTGCTTTAAAAAAACGTAGCCGTGGGGCTAATAGGCCTGCATGTCAAGCAGTTTTCATGTCATAAATGTTGTGACATTATTTGCCAATTATTTTTGGAGTTTTTGCACAATGTTGTCTGTCATTATCTTTATTGTGTAATTCTTGCCTCAATCTATGTTACTAGATTGAGGCATTGCCTCAGCAAGTTTCATTGTAGTGGAATAAACCATCTGTACCATTTACATGTATTTATCCCTCCAGGACCTCACATAAGGGATATACTTGTATTTTGCAAGAGGTGAGCTGGAAAGCTTCAAAAACACAAGTGATGATGGATGTAAACATGCAGAGTCGTACAGTCTAAGGTGCAAAACAGGAGCTTTTTCCCCTAATCTTTGCCCACCCTCTGCTCTGGAGATGAGAATGTTGTTTACAGCAACAAACAGCTACAGCGATCCATCAGGAATGCCTTTTGCATCTGTGTTTCAGTGTTGCCTAAAGGTTTGAATGACTATGTGTGGGCTTTAATACCACTGGCAGAGTGCTTCAGTCTCTTCATATAACACGCTTACAACCTCAGGGCATTACTGTGCATTAAACACTGTCATGTTGTCGGTAAATCTTTTGCACACAGTTTCATCACATTTCTGTCCTCCTTGACCTAACATACAACCTTCAGCTCCAAAGAAAAGTGCAGAGTGATGATATTTTGGATGCTGAAATTTCATCTGTCTGCAGAGAGTTCAATTTGTTGACCTGGCTCAAGTGAAAGTTGGGATAACTCTTGTAATCCATCATGCAGCACATGGTGCCCATGTTGCCTGTGGCTACGTACCAGGTAGTTTCTCCACTGTTCTAAAATATAATGTTGCCGTAATAATATCTTTCAGATTTTTCCCGGCAGGGCTAAACTCTGTTTCTTTAAAGGTGCTGTATGTGCTCATCCATCAGCATTTTAAAATGATTTATAACACCCACCTCTTGTATGACATCACCTACTGTGAGCTCCAGCTTTTGGTTCAAGCAGTGCCAAACGGTATTAAAGCATCTGAAGCTATTGCTTTGTATTTCTAGGCGTCTATGTCAGACAGCTAAAGCCTTATATACAGAACTAAGGATCTTCCTATTCAGACTTACAGGCTCATTTAGTAGTACGGTAATTTACAGACACAGTGTACTTTTGTATCCATAGTTTCACAGTGTGAAGCATCCTGTGACTGCTGTTTCAAATGGAAATCAACATATACGGTTTTGAAGAAGAGGTAGACAATAAGTCAGTTTTTCAACCTTTCGTATTTTGCAGAAAACAAAAACAAAACATAAAGATGTTTTATGAGACCCACATTGAGAGATGCTGGCTCTTGCTTGAATGGAGCTTCCACATGTGCCAGTGGGAATGACAACTCTGCCCCAGAGACTGCATTAGACTCTCATTGTTCATCATTTTGACAGACAGGGTTGTAAAAATTCCATCATAATCTGTTATCGCTTGTCATATTAATAATCTTTTTTATGGTAATGAGACGTTTTTAATAGCACTTAGATTTTCATTGATTATTTTAATTTCTTAACAAGTAATATACAGAACAAGCTTATGAATAGTCCATTTATAAGCAGGAGTGTGGTGCCATTTGTTAAGGTACCTCAGTGCTCATGTAATGGTATATAGGTGCCCAGTAAGTAAGAGAGTGACATGACATATATGTAGGGGGCACAAGCTACATGAGATGGCATGGGGTAGAGCAGAAACAAAAATTAAAAGGTAAATACATGAGTAACAGAATGGGTGAATACCCTGCAACTTTTAAGGTGGAATGTTTTCTTGTATGTTATTCAATGCACAAGCTGACGTTGTGAATCAATCAACACAGCTTAAATGTCACTATGACAACTCAGTCCATTCCCTTTTTTTTATTGTCTCTCTTGCATAATATAACATGTGTTTTAGTGATGATTGGATCTTCATGTGTTTAAAAAATGTATGTAAGCAAACTGAGAATAATGTATTTCCCCACTTGGAGAAAAAAGGTAGCATAGCATTGTTTCAGTGCGCCTACAGCACTTCCTGTTTATAGGAATATGAAGGAAAAAGATGAACAGGGATACCTACAAGAAAAAAAAAATGTAGACACTCAACTGTTGTGACATTTTGCAATGGTATGTAGCTATACACCCTACCAGTGCCATGGCTAAAGCTAGCTATACAACAAGGATATGCACATGAGGTATAAAACAAGACTAGACAATAGCTTTATATAATATCCACATGCCACCAGCAAGTTACATTAGGTCACCCTCAGTGTTCTAATCTGCCAAAATGATGCAAGACCTTCAGATTTTTCCATCACTGTCAGAAAAGATTCACTCAATGATGAAAATATTCAGCATAACATCTGCTCTGACCAGCTAAGCCGTGTTGTTTTGTCATTATAGAATTTCAGACCATTTCCAACCTTCAGTCCGACTGGCCTGAGAGGAGCGTCCTCCACAACATAGAGAACCTGCAGAGAAAACGACAGAAGAGAAGGTAGATAAAGTTCAAATAGACATATGACAACTCTGTGTACTTAAAATACCTGTATTTAATCTACAGAGAATTTTGTATGTGTTAGATTTGGTCTGTTAGGTCCAAGCTCCAGTGACAGTCTCCTTGGTCCCAAAGACAGTCAGAAAAACTCCTCTGCGTTACTGGACGCCAAAGAACTTCTCAAACACTTCACATCTGATGGTCTGCCTACTGGGGAGCTACAACCACTGGCTATCAATAGAAGGTAGGTTCAGTCATCTTTTCCGGCTCCATGAATTAGACTTTCCAAAGTGAGCACTGACTAGGGCTGTCAAAAGCACCATGAAATTGAGTTTGAATATTTTCGAATTAATTTAGTAGAGTTCGAATAATATTCGAATTTAATATATATTTATTTTTTTATTATTATTATTATTTATTTATTTTTACAAAAAAACACAAAATATAAGATGCGTATTGCTGGCCGGTATGAACGTGACACTCGGATGAAAACACCCGTTCTGACCTCACTGAAGTGCCAGGTATGACCAACTTCTGCCTCGCTATCTGAGCCATGTTTGGATACTTCAGTGCATAGTTTTCCACCACAAGAGTGGACCCTGGTCGGCTCGTAGTGGTGTCTCATTCTGGTAACATTTCATCTCTTCTTCAAAAAGGGTAGGCAGGGAGGCAGCAGGTGCAGCACTCTCCCTGTATGTCTCCCCGAACAGGTCACACATCACGGACAGCGCAGTGGGTGGTGTTAGCGCAGCGGGCTCCTCCGTCAGCGCCTCTCCCTCCGTCGCTGCGTCCCTCTCTGGCCCGGCTTGTGCGCGAGCCATCTTCGCCCGAATGGGATTCGCCGTGATATACAACATTATTGATAGTATTAACTAATTATTAATGATATTCGAATTATCAAATTTAGGTTCAACCTTATAAAATATATATATATTCGAATATATTTCGAACTTCAAATTTTTTTGACAGCCCTAGCACTGACTGAAGCTTATATACATGCACTGTAACGAGGCCTTCACACTGGCACACATAAAGGGACAAACATGTAGGAGGAGGCAGCCACAAGATTAAAAGCAGGCATCAGGGCCACAGGCTGAGAGTGGCAGACGCAAAGATGGCCATGAAACAAGACAAATGATTCGGTACAGAAAAAAATAACAGACTTACAAATGAACTTAAACATACTGTAATCAGGTAAGTTGTTTCTTTGTTGTGTTAGGAGGGTTTTGAATGACAGTTAATGAGACCATAATGAGGATTTGATTATGATCATTAGCCTGCTACAGTGAGCTTATAACCTTTGTGGATTCTTTTTTTTAGTTGGGTTTAAAGAATGATTATTGTGGAACAGAGCAGTCATCAGTTAGTGCTAATAATTCTGTCAGGCCTAACCGTGTGTGTTTTAATTAGTAGCATTTGTATTTGTGGTTTAATGAAGAGGAAAAACACACATTTTTTTTCTGGACACATTGTTTATATTTCTCCTCTCTTTCTTTTTCCATCACCGACCCCGACTCTCTCTTCCCTCCACATCCTGTCTCCTCAGTAATAATGTGTTTCAGTTGTCACCAGACCTTTCTCCCAGACGAATCATCCAGATGCCCTTCAACAAAGCCTCAGCCTCTCATTACCATGGCATAGAGTAAGTGTGTACAAACAGTACAGCGACTGTTGTGCTACAGTTACTGATATTTTAATGTACAACCCGCTGTGAAAAATGTATTATGATCAGCAGAAGCTCGAAAGGTAACTAGCTACATTAGTCTTCATTACTTCCTTATTTATTATTAAAAACATATATGTTTGTTCCTGTAGGTTCTGCCTGGACAACCAGCGCTCCTTAGATCGAGACCAGGCTTTTGTGAAACTCCAGTCCCGTCTGATTCGGTACGAGACCCAAACCACCTGCTCAAAGGAGCCCTGTGCCCTTCCCTTCGCTCTCAGCCCCGCCCCCTCCCCTGCTGTGATATCAGAACCAGGAAGTGTGCCTGACGGAGAGACTCTGCAAAACGCTGATGTTGCGCGACTGAAGCGGAGGTCCTGGGACACGGACATTATCGGAGGTTATCCTCGCAAGAGGTATGATGACGGTGTATGTTGCTCCCTAGAAAGATGGATTCATTGATGAGTCGGAAGTTGGGGTGGTTGTGGTATCTGGATTGTTGTTGCTTGTTAGTGTGTGTAAGTGTTAGTAATGTTACCATGTTTGTGTCTTTGTATGTGTGTCTGAATGATCCAGGCTGGTGAAGTCAGAGAGCAGTGACTCCCTCTGTTCTCAGAGCAGCGGCAGCAGTGGGACACACCCTGCCATTAGGTCTCTACGGCAACAGCCAAGCAGATCCAAGTCCACATCCTCAGGTAAAACACTATGGGAAGGGACCATGATTCAGCTTTACAGTGAGTCTTAGGACTACAGTTGGTACTTAATTTTCCACTGACAATATAAACAGTGCTGTCATCAGGTAGGGTTGTAACAGTACACAGAACAACCAGTTAGTTCATACCACGGTTTATTAGTCACAGTTTGGTGCGAGTTCGGCACAGTAGAAAAAGAACAAATGTATCCGGATATGTTTGTTTTATTTATTTTGAACAGACAGTAGTGTAAGTGTCACAGACAGACAAAATTCTCTTGCTGGGGACTGAGGTAACATTTTGCCAACTGACAACTTTTGGAAACTATTTTCATTATAAAAAATGAAGAACTTTTCTGTCACCTCTGTATTACACTTTACAAACACTGAACAAACACTTTCCCAAAGGCAGCAGGTCTAAATACCAAAATACATAGAATAACAAAAAATAAAACTTGTACATTAGGAGAAAATTAGCTCCACCATGGCGGTATGCAGGCGTAAATGCCAACTGCCTCAGTAATTGTTTTATCCCAATTTGCTTTTGCGTCTAAAGGCTGCTTAATGGCAGTGGGGATAAGGCGTTGGGTTTCGGTTGGTTTTTGTCCTCGTCCCAGTCATCGACACATCTGAGTAATACCATTGGATGTGCGTCAGCATGTTGAATGTGTTTCCATTCACAGACCCTAGAATGGTGGAGCAAAGCCGACACACTGTCCTCATCTTAAACACAACTCTTTCTCCATTGCTGTTGTAGCTTACCGGAAACCTGTAGGCGGGTCTTCCAGCTACGACTTGTAATCTGTACTTCCCATATTAAGAGCAACTCGCACACCAGTCCATTTGTAGTGTTGACCTCAGAAACCTGTTGCTTCAGCTTACAGTTAAAAATGTCTGGACGGGACTCGTATTCTGTGTGCGGCTGTGTGCAACGAATTGTGACCCCCATTTCGTGATTGTTTAGTACACACTGTAACTGTTACAACCCAATTATCAGTGCATGTTATTAATAATCAAACTATCTAAGAAACAACACTCAGTCTTTTATGGTTAAGTGCACATGTTCTTCAAAACTAATTTCCAATTTTACTTCAAGCTCCTCGAATTTATTAGGTGAAAACATCAGAAGACTTCTTCACAAATAAATGGATTGCCTGGTCTGACTCTTTGAGATCCCAGGACCATATTTAAGTTTGTCTAAATTATATAAACATGCTTATTCATAATGTTCATTTTAAATTGTTTTTCATTAATTTTGTACTCAAACATACTGTGGATTTGTACTGCTATGATGGTAGTACCTCATTGTTCTTTTTCTTCACATTATCACCCAGGTTTGGCGACTCTTCCATCCACTGACAAACCCAAACCTCAGCAGCCAAAGACGCATCATGAACAAACAGTGGACAAACCTTCCAAAGAGTCACGCTCCCAGAAACACAACAGGGTGAGTGTGTGTCTTATTTTGAAAGGGATTACATGCTTTAAAAAATCAAACATACCACCTCATAAAAGTTTTCTCTTCATGTAAGTGTCTTGCTAGGGGGCAAGATGGAGGCAGCTGACACTGACCACGAGGGCATAGTACTACATCTCTCACACCAACTAGTTGATGATTCACATTAAAATGGGATTTATTTGTGTAGTTCTGGCTGTTGGAATGTGCCATGATTATTATGGCCCAAAAAAATCATGATTAACATACCTGAAACATAGTAAGAATACCCCATACCATGTTTGCCTTGGATGTTTTACTATACCAAACTGGAAAGTGAACAGTGTTGCACATTTGTTGGACCCAACATCAAACTTGGAAGGAAGAATGTGAAGCACGGGTTCTCTTATTCTTTGTCAGTCATATAAAATGCATGCTCTCTCTCTCACACACGCAACATTTTGTTTCAGCACCCTTAGACTACTAATGCTCCAGTAGGTCAACAAGGTAATGTTAGCATTGCCTCAATATCTAGAGCTAAACAGATAAGAAGCCTAGATTGCTGTCCTGCTGTGGTCACACTGCCTCTGTTTGACGGGTAAAAATACAAACAATTAAAAAAATTAAACAGACACTGAAGGCAGAAGCATTGTGTTGTGTCCATAGTGCCCCTGAAAACAACGGTAGTTATGGTAATGACAGTCAGAGAACTTGCTGGCTAAGTTTTTACCATTAGCAGGTTTCACCACAGTATATATAAACTGGTGTACTGCCACATTTGTGGTCATGATGACGTACTTATTGTTCTTTGCCCCATTGATACTACTTCTTGTAAAGTTTTTGCAATGTTGCCTCGCTCAAACAAGATCTCAGCAGTTACTTTGTTGGATAAAATGTTGGGTTGTATGATCGTTTCTATTTTCATTTTGTCTGGCCATGGTTACTGGAGATCGCTGATACGTGATCCAATCTCCAGGGGGCAGCAGGAGTAGGAGGGGGTGGGAAGATAAAAAAAAAAAAACAGTAACATATTGTATTTGGGGATTAGGGGTTGGTATTTAAACATTTAAGATGTGGAATTTTCCTAAAACATGTAATGGCTCATACAGACGTAGTCCCTTACAATCATCACTTCTGATCCCTCTGCCTGTATTTTCTTATTTTCTCTTGTTTTGCTGTGGTCGAGATGTTTATGGGCGTGTACCCCAGCAATGCTCGGGTGAGGTTGGGGCTTTACAAAAAGGCAAAAGGGCAAAAAAAAAGACAAAGTGCAAAACTCCGATCGAAAGTGGGCTACTACTTTTATTTGTTTTTTGCTAGTGAGTGCATTTACAAATAGTAACTGACAATCCTGCATTGTAAATAAAATCAATTTAATAGCAGTGCCTCGTCTATTCAAACAGCAACTCCCATTTAGAAGTCTGCGTGTCTGTGTTTGGTGTGACAATATCAGTGTCATGTTCTGCTTAACATTATTATTTCATCTTTAATACAACAATCCAAGTCATATCCATAACGTTAGCTACTCTTATGGAGTGCGGAGCAATTAAGTGAGCAGGCATACAGAGAGCGGAGACATAGGGTATCAGATCCATGGAAAAGAGAGGGGAAACTTGTTTGTCATTAAGGATTTAAAATGAACTTGTCACTTGTGCTGATATTGGTCTCAGGGAGGGACATGTAGCTCCACTAGAAACATTTTTAAATGCCCAATAGGTGCAGAATCTAGAGATTGTTTTCATTGCATCTTAGTTCTGATAGTAAATGAGTTAAAAACACCTTAGTATTAGTGCAGGACAAAAACAATGTTGATCATCCCTTCAATTTGTGATAAATGATCCAATTGCCAATCAGCACAAGCCTAGTAAAATGGAGAGACAAAAATTAAAAAACTAAGCTATAGTTTTCACCTGTTTAAGAATTTATCATAAGAAAGGCAGTTTTTACTTTTTCAACTAAATCAGGAAACAACCAAATTTGTATTTTCCCCACTCTCCAAAAAACACAGACGCAGTGACAGACGGACACACAAAACACACTCAGAGTCTTTCTTCGACAGATGAGAGTTGTGCAACAGCTCCAGTGAAGATTAATGTTTTATGTTTTGCATGTGATCACTGTGAATGTGTGGGCTGCATTATAATGTCACAGCAGAAGTACTTTAACAACTATACTATTATCATATCACCTGCTGCCTGCCTCCACAGACACACACACGCTGTTCTCTCCCATCTTTTACGATTTGTTCAGTACAGTGTGGGCAAAGGCAGACACACATACATGGACGCACACACACACACACACACCTTCACACCGTTTCCTCTGTCCCACGTACAGCTCACAATCTGCATCCCGACCTTGACTTGTTCTGATTTCTGATTACTATGCAAACAGGCTTATCATCCAAACCCAAGTATAGGAAAGAACAGTTGGCCCTATTCAGAAATAATGATAGCAGTTTATTCAGGACAGAGATTAAAAGCTGCCTTTCTCCTCATGAGACTGAATGGCACAGATGATTCCTCACAATAATTTATGGTGTTTCCTCAGAACAGTCGCTCTGACAAGATTAAAGGCAGATCTATTTATTTCAGGAATGTATTTTCCCAGTCGACGCTACCAGGAAAATATTTGTATGTTTGTGCCTCACGCTGAATGTAAAGGCTTGCAATTCTGTGCAAGGACGTCCCCCAAAGTCGAGACATTCTGACATCCCTTTGTTTTAAAAAGGCAGCCGTGTTAAAATTAGTTTCTCTAAACTGGGTTGGCGTCAGGTGTTTCGGGAATAAACACAACTTGATATAATGTTTTCACGATTGTGCTAATATAAAACTGCATGTGTGTCCGTCTTTTGTGTCCTCAGATGCTGCAGGAGGTGGTGGCTAAAACGCTCAAACACCACGGGATTACTGCCGAGCATGAGTGCTTTGAGGCCTGCAGCAAAAGACTGTTTGATATCTCGAAATTCTATCTCAAGGTTAGTCTTTTTACTGCCCACACACAGTCAGCGCTGTCCTCTCCCTGACAGTTTCTTTATTTGTATGCCTCTTTGCATCCAGGACTTGTTCTGCAAATTTGACCATATGTTGTGTTTTGTTATAGATCCTCCCAACAAATTAGAATGATAATAGGAACAGCCTGAAGACGCCATGCCTGCTATTTTTGCCAAAACTCACTTTTTCACCTATTTTCTTTTGTGCCTCCTTGTTAATTGGAATCAGGTGTTTATGTTTGAGAGAATATAAACACTGTGGAAAAACTCCCTAACTTGCCAGCAGTAGTGGAAGAAGTACTCAGATCCTTTACTTATAGGTGTCGGTAACTTTTTTACAAAATAACTTTTGTCATAGTTGCTAAAACTTTCATTGTATTCACACAGCACCAAATGACACTAATAATCTTGCCCACTCTATTGCTTTGTAGCGCTTCTAATGGTCTTACTGCATGTCAACAAAAACAACCAGTCAGAGCCGAGGAGTCTATAACACAGCGGTCAATCATGTCAATCACTGCTCATGAACTGTGGTCAAACTGTCAAACTAGGCATCACTGATTAAATATGAATCAGGATTCTGTTACCGCATCACCTATTTCTCACATCAAAAGTTCTCAGAAACATATTTTAGTGTACTGTTTAGCTGTAAAATGAGAAAGTTGGCGGATGGGTAGTGCTTCACACTTCGATAAACTGTATCTTACATGGCAGCCGGGTCACAAACTTTCCTTTTTTACAGCTAAACAGTGAAATAAAATGTTTCTGAACACATATTACTTAACATGCGAGAAATAAGCATGATTCATATTTGATCAGTGCTGCCTAGTTTGTTTAGCCCCATTTCCACCAAACACTTTCAATATTGGAACCAAATGTAACCCTTCAGACATGGTACCTAGACCCTTGCGTTTCCTCCGCAATCAGTACAGTAGATTGCATGCCGACATTTTCTGAATAAAATGGGATATTTAAAAATAGTGGATTTGTGCATTTAGTCCTTCTAAGGCAAGCTCAGGGGTTTAGTGTTGCCGGAGGAACAATGCTTAGCAACACTTTTTTATTCTCAGAGTGAGGATTGGGACATATTCTGTCCAGGTTGAAATTAATATGTATAAATGTTTGAAAATCCACTCATTACTAAGAGTGTATGTCATATAAAAACTAATGGAATGGTCAAAGTTGTCACATTAGTGACACGTGTTAATGGATTCACGTCGTCAACTCATACATTGAGTAACATTACAAGTTAACATTACACCTTAAAAGTTGCCAGCAGTCGGCATGGTCAATTAAATTATTTTTTCTCAGACTCCAGCTGCTGCAAGAGGCAGCAAAACATCCTTTCATTTTATAGTTACTGTAATTAATTTAAACATAAACGGTAATTCTTACCGTGTAAAAATTAACCGAGATTTACTGTAATATCAGCAATCGTTACATCCCTAATATGTATATATGTTGTTGTAATAGCTGGATGAGAAGGAGCTCATTTTATCTTCTTTATATATTGTTGAGTTGTGTGGGAGCTGTATCTTATTTCTTTTGAGTGTTTGATTTATTCTCTATATTTATTTCCTTATTTTGATAGTATTTTTCTTTGCTACTTATTTGTTTTGCAAGTGTTGGGCAGCCCTGCAGGCACCTCAGGTTTATAAGAGCAGCATGCACCTGAGACCCACTCAAGAACAACACTGCTTAATGGACAATCGATCTCTTTTGCCTGCATTGAACTTCCTGTGGTGCATCAGTGACTTGTTGGTTTCAAGTGTTTGATTTATATTATAGACAAATGGCCACTACAGGTAGTTTGATTTATTATGACTTTGTATGCGTGTATTGTATACTTGGTATGTAAACTCTTAGTCTGAAAAGTGTGTAGACATTGACTGTCACATAAATTAAACTTTCTCTTTTCTTTTTTCTCTTCAACCCACATTAGTGGTCAGCTTTGTGACGAGCTAACCTCACTGTGTCAGTATGAGTGATCTCCTTTTCTTATAATTGATTCCAGGATCTGAAGACGTCTCGGGGTCTGCATGACGAGATGAAGAAGGCAGCCAGCAGCAACGTTAAACAGGTAACACCACCAAACACCAAATGTTCTCCACTTGGTTTAGGTCTTCTAAACTTGAACCTCCTAAAGGTTATTTTCTGTTGTTGTAGGTCATCGACTGGGTGTTGGAGAAGACCTCAAAGAAGTGACGACAGTTGTGAAGAATCAGTGAGGGGAAAATATTTTATATGGGATTTTGTTTTATAGATAGAAGGGGGTTAAACCTTAAAAAAACCGACATCTTCTGTCACATTTCAAAGAGTGTTTTGCTTTTGAAGCCTTTCTGATAAGTTTTAAATTGTTACATTAAGCCTGTTTTAATAACCTTAATCCTTTATTTAATCTTATCTTTTATCTTTCTCTAAGTGACATATAATTTGTCAGATGTATTGTGTTTTTTGTGTGCGTGTGTGTGTGTGTGTGTGTGTGTGTGTGTGTGTGTGTGTGTGTGTGTGTGTGTGTGTGTGTTTGAGTTTTTGAGTTTCTGTTGTTGCACATCTATTCTGATATCCTCCCACTGCTCCAGAGTCTTGAAACAGAAAAACGGAAACATACTGAGACAAAATCGACATGCTGTGAGAGGCCACGAGGGCTTAGAGATGTTGGCTTCAGGTTGTAGTTGTGTTTTCTTTGTAGCTTTTCCAAACATGTTTTTAAATCCTTTCCCACTTGTTCATTTTGTTTCCAAATACTACAATAACTGCATGGCTTTATCAATGTAGATATTTTATCTTTTTACCGTTTGTGACACAATAAAGTGTTTTTTCTTATATTTTGCAAAGTGTTACTACCTGATTATAACCTGAGCCGGTGGGTGGAAGAGTGTTTGAAATAAAAAAAAAACAAAGATAAAATATGTGTGCAGTGTGAGCTGTCTCTGAGAAATATGTATTACATTATCAGTACTGACAGCTAACAGCCCAGTCTGGATGGTGGCTGTTATTCAGACACTGAAAACAAAGCCACGAGCGGCGCAGCACATTATGCAGCGTCGATTATCACTGACAGTCAGACTTTGTACTAGTTTGTCCTCAGTTCAGGCTGATGAGGAACACTGCTAAGATTCCTGCTGGATCTTATTGTCTGTTCTCCTAGAGGGACTGGCTACAGGTTTCTGGCAAAAAAAAAAAAAATCTCCTCCATGCCAAGACAACATGAAATGATCCGCTTTCTGTGAAGCTGAACTCCACAACAAAAAGCTTCAACTTCAGAGGAGTGGAGAGTTTTTTTCTGACTTGGCATTGTATTACCTGCATGAATAAGATGAATATATGAAGACAGATTTATGACTATGCACAAGAAGCAAATTTCTGCCTAACTAAATGCAGCGAGGACAGCTGGTGGATGGTTTAATGAACAGGAATAACTTACTCATGCTTTGCTTTGTTATTTGGGAGCAGTCCAGTAATAATTATAGGGAAATAGGAATTTCCTGCTCTATTTATAGGGTTGTATGGAACTCTGGAGAAAGAGTTGATTGTTGAATCTCATTCCTAAGGCTGGGTATCATTTAAAGAAAACTAAGACTAATACAGATACCAATAGAGCACTCCATTTAATTTATCTTTATTTCCTACTTTATTTGATACCCATCATGTGAATGGAAGTGTTCACTTGTATAAGATGTCACAAGCATGAAGTGTAGACATACTTTTGAATGTTTTGGTGGCATCATGGCACACTAATACACTGCGCTCAGTTTCTCAACACCACAGACAGAATGGCTTGTAGCTGCTGCAGTGGGCCAATCACATGTCACATTAAAACAAAGAACTTTTGCGGTCATTGGCTGCCAGAAAACCATACAAACAGTCATTTCTTTATAGATCTGGGTACAACAAGGTTTGAAGCCAGGTATCATTTGGTTGGAAAAGTTCAGATACTACTTGGTACAGGCCGGGTTATTTCTGTGGATATCTTAAAAGTATTGAGTCCCTGTACCCAGCCCTACTCATTCTCATTCTCGGGACCCCAAGACGTTCCCAGGCCAGATGAGATATGTAATCCCTCCAGAGTGCTCTGGGTCTACCCCGGGGCTTCCTACCAGTGGGACGTGCCCGAACACCTCCAGCGGGAGGCGCCCAGGAGGAATGGATTTGAAAAATATAATTCCAAGTGTACCAATAGAGTGTCACATGGATGATGTTTATTCCATGTAGGCCAACACAGTAACCAAAAACCCATTCAAAAACCCGCTGATGAGGGAACTGGCTTAAATACAAATTAATTTCCAAGTGTTAGGACACACGTCTGCAGCACTCCATTAAAAACTGTATCCGTTTTTCCAAAATTTAGTATCAAAGTACAAAGTTCTGTCCAAGAAACCTCTTGAAAATTTTTAGGAAATTATTTATCTAACTTTGACATTGTTGTCACATGTCAGTAAAAGTTGACTGAGTCCAGTGTGTTTCTCACAGCTCTGTGAAAACCAGTCTATATTTAGTGTAAGGCACAGCACTATCACTATAATGTAACTGGACAGAATGTACAGAAGTAAGACTTTGTTGAACATCCTCTGCTTCTCTCAGGTCAACACTAAACTATCCAAATATAGTGTGTCTGTTTTTCACCGCAGGGATACTCACTTTGAGGTTACTAAAGGGCATGTAAACTGCATAACCTGACATTTTTAGTGTGCACGTTTTTGTGGGAATGGACCGAGTGTGGTATCCATCCTCCGCTGCATGTCAGACTGAGTGCAGATAATAAAAGTTATAGTATCACAGTGGACCAACAGAAGAGACAGCAACAGTTTACATTGTACCTCATACTTCTGCGTCACACACGAAATCCTTGGTGGAAAATGACCAGAAAAGGAGAATACTCTGTGGCTGTGCAGAGGAGAAGGCAACAAATGGTGCCACTTATCACTAGTCCTTGGGATAAGGTGATAAGGGTAATGCAACATTAATCTCCTCGTATGGAGACTAAAGCTTTTCTTTAAATATTTGGCCTTGTGTTAACACAACTTTTTACACATTTAACTCTCAAGACAATGTCACATATACTCATATCAAAATAGATACACAAAACTGGAGCTCAAGTATTTCTGTGAAACAACAAATCCACAGCTAAATGTTACATCATCTAATGTATCATGTTGTTGCAGCAGACATGGTTTCCTGGTTTTAATTCCAGGACCATAAATAATTTACAGAGATGTTCTGTGGGCCCATTAAATGAATACAGCAATGAATAGATGAGTTGGCCATCTGTTGTCGCTGCTGCGTGTTGCAACATGTAAAATAAATGTTATTAATGGCCGTTGGATGTTCTTGTTCCTGGGACTTTGGGTTTGTCTTTTGACTGATGGAGGGATGAGAAAATGGAAGTAAAGATGAAAGATGAAGCAGATTTATACAACTGAAGAGACGAGGAAAAATCTTTCTGTCCTGTTTTATTAGACAAACTCAAAGTCCATGTAAACAGCTACTTCGGTGTGTAAGTGTAGTTTCTCTCAGTATGGTTGGGCATTCTTCTGCTACAGCAGGCAACCACGCATCGACATCTTAAATCATCATTCGCAAATTGCCATCTTACTATATAATGACGAAAACTCTGTCTGTGTGTCTGTTCCACGTTTTTCTCCTCACTGACTTGGTCAATCCATGTGAAATTTGGCACAGTGGTAGAGGGTCATGGGAGGATGAGAATGAAGCAATATTACATCAATTGGCCAAAGGGGGCGCTATAACAACC
>NC_065511.1:19588347-19666931 GCF_006386435.1 Epinephelus moara | reverse complement strand
AATGGGGGCGCTACAGAGCTAATTTCTTATCTAGGCCTAACAGCCATATCGATTTTTACTAAACTTGGTAGATATGTAGAACAGGACGCCTCAAGGTGACTGGAGAAATTTTACTCTAATTGGCAACTGGGTGGCGCTATAACAGCAGAAAAATGCTTAAAAATGGCTAAAATGTGACCGATCGCTGTGGCTCCCCCTGTGGCTGAATGTTTGTTGTTGGTTTTTTTTCTAATTTTTGGTATGACTAAGTCATGGTATGGTATGCTGTATATAAACACGGAAACTGTCAGTGTGTCATTCTGTCTGTACCACGTTTTTCTTCTCACTGACGTGGTCAATCTATGTGAAACTGCACATAGGCATTTTGGATTGACAAAGGTAGAAGGTGACAAAGCTACCAATGGGTATGGACTAGTTATATTATTACTAATGCTTCTGGTATTATGGTTAACTGCAATTCTGCATATAGTTTGTGCAAGTGGCGTTGGCGTACCCCAGCAGAAGCCATTGCTCGACAGCTGTGGGTCCAATCAATGTCACTTAAAATATTATACTTCAAGTATCAGTACTCAAATCATCATAATCCAGTGCCAGTTCTGGCTTTATCTGCCATTATGCAAAAGCTTTATAGACGTAAGCATGAATGAATTTTTAAATCTGTTCAATCTGCAACGAGGCGCTCTAAATCTCCTACCAGAGGGCAGCAGCTCGTACTCTGTATGCAGAACATGAGATGAGTCATTGATGATCTTATTGGCTTGACTTAGAGGAGCCTGTTCAAAAACAGTCTGCATGGAAATGTGTTTTTTGACACCAATTATTTTCCACGCAGCACGGGTCAGTTGGGATAGTTTGTTTTTTAACTGCACAGAGAGGTTACCCAACCAAGCTGTGATACTGTATCTGATCAGGCTCTCTACGATTACCTGATAAAAAATTATCATACATTTTTGATCAACACCATGGACTCTCAGATGATGTACGCAATGCTTGTAATGTGCTATAATGACTATCAACATGGTTGTGGTTTGGTTGTGGATGGCCACTGGCATGTGGTTGCCAACTGCCCTTGGGTCAAACACCATCTCTTCTGTCTTACTGACATTAAACACAAGGTGGTTGTCCTTACACTATTTTCCAAACCTCTGAATCTCCAAAAAGTGGTCAGATGGGTTGCAGTTCTTTTTCAGTAGAGCTAAGATTGCAGTGTCGTCTTAGAATTTAATGATGTGATTGTTGGAATAAAAACTTCTGCACTCAATCATAAGCGTGCTCCTGTAAATGGCACTTACTCATCAAAACTTTGAAAACTCCTGATTAAAGATTTTTGTTTCAAAATGCTCTAAAATGATCTGTTAGCTGTTGAGTTTCTAAAAATTTCTCCTGGGGGAGTATTTTTTCTCTTTCATCATCAGTTCCCTCCTGCCCCCCTGGAGGGTTAGCATTGCAGAAGGTGTTGATTGAAAAGGTGATTAAATAGGCAATTGCGGTCTTGCAGTATAGTGTTACATTGTTATCCACCTTGTTGTGTGGCCCTTTAGTAAAGCCATCCATCGCCAAAGCACTTTCTTGTTGATGTGAAAATGTTCAAGTTTAGAAGCAGCAAAACAAGCACAAGTATAATGAGGTCTGCTTTGAGTTATAGTACAAGAAAGAAAACATCTTAAAGTTACCCTGGGTGAATCTTTTTCAGACAAAATCCTGTTTTAGCTCCATTTATATATAAGAATAAATCTATAATTTCCAGGGAACTGTTCTTGTTGGTCCCTGTACATACCAAACCTACTGTATCTCTGCCTATGTCAGTATTTAGAAACACTGAGGTCATAAGTTCAAATTGCTCTAGCCTAACACAACTCACCTTAAACATTTTCAACTGGCTGTTGGTGCCAGCTGCAGCAAAATGCCATGTAATGACTATGGAAAGCTGTGATGGCCGTTCCGAGCTGCAGTCGTTTCATTCTGCAGTGAAGTGTTGCCAAACTTAAAGTTGGGGATAGTTCAACTTTTAGTGATGAAATGACCCTTTGCTGAGTCTCGCCCCTGGATGCAGATTGGCCAATGATAACGTAGCATCAGGCTGGCTCAGACCAGGGTTTGACATCAACACAGCTGTGCTCCATTGTCTCTAATGCAGTCGTTTCAGATTTCCTTTATTTTCAGGCTGGTTTTGTGGATTTGGAGCTAAATGTTGTACCTGGGACACGTTGTGTATTAATGATACTCGTCACCTGGAGGGGTTGGAAAAAGATATGTGTTTCTTCCCTGTTCCAAAACCAAAATCAAACCCTGAAAAGTGTAGGGTTAGCTAGCTAGCTACTGAAGATATAGCCTACTGAATGTATACACATGCTGCTTTTGCTTTTTAATGATTATAACAGTGAAAAAAAGACCAACCCTACTGTACAGGAACCAGTGAAGGGAAGCAGGGAAACTCTGCTGATATTCAACCAGTTGTGTGTCATCGCACTGTGCACAGATGAACATTGTTTGACTCCCCACGGTGATCCCTGCCCATCTGGCAGAGGAGGTCTTGGTGCTGGCAGCAACACAGGGTGAAGCCAAACACCGTTCATCTGCACACACTGTGATGCCACACAGCTGGTTTAATATGGGCAAAGTTGAGAGAGAGAGAGAGAGAGAGAGAGAGAGAGAGAGAGAGAGAGAGAGAGAGAGAGAGAGAGAGAGAGAGAGAGAGAGAGAGGGTCTGTGACTCCTGTGACATGTTTATATGTTACAAAGAATTCCTTCCCGCCTGAAACACGTGAACACGCCTCCCAGCTACAGAAAAATTTCAATAATGCAACAAGCTGCACTTGTGTGCTAATTGGTGTGTTTTCGGTGTAACTTTTGTCAGTGGAGTATTTTTATGTTTCCTGTCATCTCTGTATGTTTAAGAGGTGGAGTCATTTTGGAAAAGCACAAAATTTCAATTTCAATTCGCCCTCATGACTTGTGTCTTTGCATTGACTTTATATGCAGTTGCACTGCCTTCATGTTTTGTCTGAGCAAAACAAAAAAACCTCCCTCCCTCTCTCTCTCTCACACACACAAAATCAAACTTCACAACGAAATTTCACAACTTATTTGATCTCCCTACAGTATGGTCCTAATGCTGTCTTAAAGCCCTCTCCAAACTGCTGCTTATGTACGAAATCCCTTCCTTCAAGTTCTGCCTACAAATTTTCTCTAGTTCTCAAATCATTACACCCTCCACATGTTGTCCTCAGTGGCTGTTACCTCCCTATATGGTTTTGTTTTGATGGAGTGTAATTTCACTTACATCAAGTAAAACACTTGCATGGACTGAGTGCTACAGTATGAGACTTGGACAGCACTGATGCTTCCCTATAGGCAGCCATGTTGATGTCTGACCTCACATATGAGAAACACTTCCAGAGCGATCTTTGTTAGTCTATACCTGTACCGGGAAAGTAATGAGCTGGAAGTTAAAAGAAACTGAAGTCCCAAGAGAAAGAGGCTGACACAGATTGCTGCATTTGTACATTTTATAGAAGAGTAATTAGTTCTGAACTGACTATAGGAAGTCTCTCCAACAGCCAGTGTGCATGTGTGAATGTGTGTGCATGTCAGTATAGGTTGCTGCTTTTGTACAAGTGCATCAGTGTGTGATGGAGCTCATTTTGGTGACAAAAACAGTTATGCAAAAATACACATCAATAACGTTTTATAAGACTTGATGAAAACGAGGAGCCATTAAGATGAAATTAGAGTCATGATTGCCATTTTGCCTGCACAGCCAGACACCATCTGTGCCAAAGCTTTCCTCTGAGAGATGATACTATAGGGCCTGACCGTGAGCAGACAACATATCATCAACTTCTGACACATATCTGAAAGGTATTTACACTTAAATTCTCTCTCTGACCTTACTTTCCTTGTTTTTAGAAGCTTTAAAATTAAATTTTGATTTAGAGGAATAGGTTGACATTTAATTTCCTTTATTGCCACCAATTTGATAAGAAGATTGATACCACACATTTCAAATCTCTCAGCCCAATATGAAGCTGACATGGCTGCCAGGAGAAGGTTACTAAAGCCTTAAGGTCCAGACAGACCAAACTGAAATCAAAGAATTATTGGCGACAAAAGCCAAGTGTTGAGTTGCCTCACGTGACCAGTGTTTTGGCCAAACAGTTGGACATGATCACACTGCAAAGATAGACGGCCGACAGTCAACCAGCATGTATGAGAAGCAGTAACTCTCCATACCAGCAGATGGTGATAGGTATTCGTCATTCAAAATGGGAAACTAGAAGACTGTCATGATGGACCCAAGATGCTAGTTAGCCAGTTAGCACATCAATAACACAACCCCATGCTGAAAGAACAAAGCATAGCCTATCATCTGTGCACCAGTGAACAACAAGACAAACCATCACGAAACGTTGCTGCTTAAGAGCTCAATAGCTAAAGAAAAAATAATCGTAGCTAACATATCAAGTTCATTTTGATCTCACTCCCTCTCGACTTAAGCTGTTTGTTGTTTTTCCTCACTTCCGTTTCTCTTTTCATGAGCTGAGCTGAACTGCCAATCAGAGTGATTTCATTCACAGACAGGCTCTGCCATCTCCAATATCAATTCAAAATGTTGAGTCAGCTAAAAAGAAAGCTAACGGCAGATGGCATGCTTCCTTCTGCACAGTGATACGGTTGACGGGTGTAGTTTGGTAGAAAGAAAAGTTTCCACATGAACCTGAGTCATGAATCCAGGTCTGTGGATTATCTTGAGAAACCAGGTCATGATTACTGAAGAAGAGACATGCTGTTGACTTTTTCCAAATGTATTTTTTGGCACTTTGGGCACCACAAGCCGAGTGCCATCTGGTTCCATTATATTAGAGAGAAGGCAAACATTTTTATGGCCGATATCTTCAACAGTCAGGGACTCACTCTACAACAACCTAGACTGATAAACAGCACTACAGGTAGGAGGGAAAATATGTGTTTTTGATTTTGAGGTCAACTGTCCCTTTAAATAAATACCTTTAATCTCACAGTAGCTATCTTAATCAAAGTAATAAGAGGACTTAGAAAATGTCTGAAAACAGTATCAGTTGATATTATCGGCCATTTGGGAGGAAATGGAACAAGCTGTTAAAACTGACATTACCACCTTGTAAAGTTGATATTGTAAATGTATTAACAAACAGTGGCCTACTTACACATCAAGCAGACACATGGCAACATTGGCATTTATTTGAAATCGTGTTTCTGGCCCCATGATGAAGGTCCAATATCACTCTCCTGTTTTGGTCTTCACCATCTCCTGAGGGGAATATGTGTCTCTTCAGCTGTTAAATGCTCCACTATGTTCCCTAGCTAGTTGCTAACTTAATCTGTCTGCCATTTAGTGGTGGGTAGGAGGCGTACAGTGGGTTCATCAGAGTTTTTCACTGTAAACAGCAGTCTGCCGGTTAGAAACTACACCTGTAAGAGCTTTGAGGGGGAGCCAGAACATCAAAGCTGCAAAACCAAAACAATAAGCTAAATGGGGCTAAAATGCTCAGTATAAGTAAGGGGACCTGCAGAGGTGGTGATCGTTCCCCACTTTGTGGGGCGTAGGTTCTGTTAAATATTAGGGGACAAACATATCAAACAGAAGTTTGGTGGTCTTACGCTAGAAAATTTTGATCAACAAGCACTTAATTCACTGCATTCTGGTGAATTTTTCTGCACCAGTTTATGGTGTAAATGTATATACTTTTGTCAAAATAAATGCCCTCTACTTAAATATTTTTATTTGGTGGCACAAATGCAGATGTTATACTGAGACGTGTCCTCTGCATCCCCTTAGAAATCTACACCTACAGTATTACTGCATTGCATCCCTGTTGTCCCAGTGTCTTATGTCTCGTCCTGTTTCTCCTGCATATGGACATTATTGACCTACTGCATTCATAATGATCTACTTGTTGCAATAATTCAACTGCCGCAGTATTCTGTACTTAACTGTACAAGTTTCTGATGTTTACTCTTATTCTATTTTTATTTATTCTATTGATGCATACATTGTAGATACATTTTTACACTTACAGCCTCAGCGCAGTGATGATATACATTTTATTTTTATAGATTTTAATATCTTAATTACTAGTGTTAAACACTGTAGCATAAGGCACATTTTTATTTTTATTTTTAATGCACATTCTCATTTTTATTTTATTTTGTTTTATTTTATTTTCTTGCTTTATACTTACATACTTCTATTTCAGTTTCCTCTCTCTGTTTGTATCAGATCATCACAGCGTCTCTCTGAGGTCTTTTGTCTTTTGTGATGTCTGCCTCCCTCCCACTTATCATTTGCATACAAATTCTGACTATTATACTGATCATAAAAGAGCAAAGTAGAGCAGAACAAGTCTCCTCCGAGAAGTTCATTTGAGAGAATACCGTGGATTTTACATGAACCCTGCGCACGGTCCTGGTCCCTGCTCGTCAGTAAGAAGGTATCCTCACAAGTGCGCAGGTCTAGTTGAAATCCTGTTCTGCTGATCAGATAATCTTTAATGACATGTTCCTGCGGTGTTTAAACTAAACAGTCACCGCTTCAAACTCCCACTGGTATTATTATCATGACAGCTTGCTATAACCATGGGATCCATTCACATGTGCAAGAAAGCAAAGCGCACACACGCACATTATTACACATTTATCCTTCCCTGTGCTTCTGTGCACAGGTTCATGGCACTGAGGAGGACACAAAGAACACCCTGTGTGTATGTGTGTGTGTGTGAGAGAGAGAGATGGGGGTTCATTCAGGGGTACTGTGGGGATTTGGCAGTGGCATCCCGAAACATTCCTTTCTCTCTCTCACACACACCCCTTTCTCAGCCCACGTCTCTTTTATCATCAGGTTCCCAGAGACTGGCACTCTGTATTTGCGTGTGTGAGGGAAGAAGAAGAAGAAAAAGAGGCAGAGGGGGACACAGTGTCTCTCCCTCACTGCCAAAGACAGTGAAAGGGTAGGTTTTGTACAGTCAGTGGGAGTACATAGTTTCATGATTTGAGGCTGGGTATGTGTACAAGTTACGTGTGGGTAGTTGTTTTTGAGCTTGAGGTACAGCACTCATTAAGTGGGAGGGTCACGGCAGCAACATCACCCCACTAACATGTCTCTTTCTACCCTTTAATGTAAGACGGTGCGTCCTCTGTGTGTGTGTGTACAGTGTGTGTATGTTGCTGAGACAGTTACTCATCCTCTCCTTGTACATTGACAGATAATAACAGGGACAGAGTGAGGAAGTGACCCAGTTTATTTCTCCTGCAATGTGCTTTTGTCTCACGGATTCATTGTGAATGTTCTCACCCGGTCTCGCTTTTAACACATCAGAGACCAGATGTGTCTCAGTTATCAGCTCAGATATCACATTTGACAGACAGCATAGTCCATAGCCACATTGGTAAAACTAGCAAAAAGTGGCATTTTAAAGACATTAAGGGAAACAAAACTGTCCATATTGCTTCAATTTAAGATAAACACACCTGAAAAGCCCTGTTCAGAACAAAGATTTGCCACATGACGAGTTGAAACATGCAACTACGTGCAATGTGCCCGTCTGCAACACTCAAACCTGCCAGTTTCTATCTGTGTGACTAGATGAGAGGGTGTGTTGTGTCCATAAAAACACCTCTCTGTACTTCCATCTTAACTTCCAGCTGTACAAGGGTTAGGGTTAGGGTTAGCCCAGGGTTAACCCAACAAGACAATGCATGACACCACACCACATAAAGTTTTCAGGAATGCCCTGGGGAATGTGACAAAGAGCTCATGGTGTCAAACTGGCCTCAAAATCCCCCAGATCCCAATCTGATCCATGGGACATGCCGGTATCCCTGATCCAAGGTGGGGCCTTCTTGGATTGGACTTGAAGCATGGGCAAAGGACCTCTGGGGGTGTCCTGTGGTGTGTGACACCAGGAAGTTGGTGGCAGACGGAATCCTTTGAGTTCTGTGGGTTGTGAGGTCGAGTGCTGGCACGTCTCACAGATGCTCAATCAGATTGGGATCTGGGGAATTTTGAGGCCTTAAGCTCTTCGTGATGTTCCTTGGGACATTCCTGAATAGTTTTTGGGTGTGGCATGGTGCATTGTCCTGCTGGGGTGGCCGATGCCACTGGGGAGTGCCATTGCCATGATGGGGGTACTTGGCCTGCAGCGGTGTTCAGGTGGGTGGAAAGTGTCAGGTGACATCCAGAATGCCAGAACCCAAGGTTTCCCAGCAGAACATTGCACTTTAACAAGATAATCAATGTTATACACTTCACCAGCCAGTGGTTTTAATGTTTTGGCTGATTGGTGTAATTTTGGCAGATGCTATTAGCACCCAGGTGTCCACAGCCAACAATGCTATTTAAACCTATAAATAAATAGCCAGTGACAAAAATAATAAGCCAACAGTGACTCACACAGTGACTCAAAGCTCAGTCACTTGTGTGAAAGTCCTGTGCTCAACAACCCACCACGACTTACTACCTTGTCACTCTTTATACTACATCACTTGACTTTCTGGCGCTATATTTGAGAGTTTTTTCTTGTAATTTAACCACTTAAATCTCAGAGATTATCCAAGATTGTCTAGTAGTAGCCCTAACCATGATGTCTTTGCCCTAACTGCTTCTAAACGCGATGCCTCAATGTGACGAGCACCAGCCAATCAAAGCACACAGTGGGATACATCATAACGTGTTGTAGGGATGGTGCAAATAGTCGAATTACTGCAGTGTGACTATTCTTACCTGGGTGCAAATAGACACGCCGTATAACTTTTCTTGAAATATGAATGAGGATAGTGATAGTGAGATACTTGCTACAGCTGGATTTGTCGTAGTGATGAAACAAGGAACACATTAAAAAAAGAGAGTGTCTAGAATTCAGAGCCCCCGAGATCTTCACTCCTGTACGTCTTCCATGCAGCAGAAACAGCAAGTGACCCTTTTCATCCAGGAGAAGCTTTCAAAGCATTTTTTCCTTTACTTCTTCCTTGGCTTGTGGTTGTCTTTGTCGTCTGCATGGTTGATGGCGTTGGAGTCCTCAGATTTGGAGGCCAACATGTCACCTTCACTGTTGGACTCCTCACCATCAGATGTCTTCTTGTCTGATTGAGACTGAGAATATCATTAGGGGTAATCCTCTCCTTCTCATCCCATTTGAACATTGCCTTCAACAGCTCAATGCACTCCCGCCTCTCATCAGCCTCTGTGGGGTTTTTCTCTTCCAGACCCAGCTGGTTCAAGAAACAATCAAAAAAAACAACAAAAAAAACAACAGTGGTCAAGTCATCTTTCTTGAAAGGACAATAAACAACAAAACAAACAGGTATTTTCTCACAGGAAGCTGAGATTCAAATAGGAGCAAACAAACAAAAAAACAACAGGTTATTGAATTGTCTTTAAAAAGAGTATCAAATTAAATAGTAAGTTGGTAAATATACACTACACTTTGACAAATTATGAGACAACAGCAGAAGTGTTCCGCCCTGTACTCTCTCTCTATGAGCTTTGACTGGAACAAAATATATGTTAAGGAAAAGCAGGTGACTACCTTTAATGACTGACAACCTATTTTAATTTTGCATAGCAGTACGTTCTTCCTCTGGTTTGTGGATATCTGGAGCTCCAAAGTGTTTTTACTTAAAAAACACCAAAAGAGTGACTCACCCGTTATTCACAGTTCCGGCTCAAACCTTACCTCTTTTGTTTTATCGAATCAAAGCTTGATTCAGCACTTGCTATCTGCAAGAGCCAAGAAGTCTAAGGCCTTGATCACACAGAAAGCACGCTGTGCTGCCTTTTCTAAAAAATTGAATGCCACTAGTGAATGCCTTTTTATTATTGTCAGATAACCACCCCATCATGTCTTTACCTTGACCTTCCTGTGTAACCAATCTACAATTTTTTTGTGTTTTCTTTTTCTTGCAGTAAATAGTATCTAGTTACTAAAATGGACAGGCAGAGGGTACTTGCTGTAACTCTGGTTGAGGGTGAGAGGCTGTCAGCAAATTTTTTTTTGGGCACAGGGAAACGGAGATCTGTATGGGTATATGAGACCCTAAAACAGAGGGTGGATCATGGGGAGTACCAGCAGTTGGTCCAGCAGCTTCACCTCGACGATGGCTGATTCCAGGCATATTTTAGGATGACTCTGGGGCAGTTTGACAACTTGTCTATCGTCTGGCTGTATAACTCTCGGTATCCAGCAACTGCTACCACCAGTTTCTCCTCCATTGTTTACCAACTGTAAACTTGTTGTCATGACCACCACAGAGGGCCTGCCTCTCAAATCATATGATTTGACAATAGGAAAAAAGATGCCAAAAAAAAATAAAAAGATGACGTGGGGCACTTTTTTGCTCTGCGTGTAAGTTTTTTAACTTGAGGAGGTCAGAGCGCCGTGGCAAAAATACCAGGCGCCTAGAGCACAAAAACACGAGGTGCATTACAATGCAAAAAACAGGATCGTCACGTTTTCAGAAACACATGTTAGTGTACTGTTTAGCCATAAAATGAATAAATTTGTTCTCCAGCTGCCATGTTGGAAACAGTCAACAGAAGTATTGCCCACCAGCAGGACCAACTTTCACATTTTACAGAGAGTGTGACAGAAGGCAACACAGTAACAGAATCTTTATCCATATTTGATCAGTGCTGCCTAATTCGACACTTTGACTGCAGTTTATGAAATGACTGACATGACTAACAGCTGCGTTAGAGACTCCTCTCAGCTCTGATCAGTTGTTTCTGCTCCACCACGGTCTGATTTTAGTGAATGCCATTAGAAGCAGTAGGAGGAGAAGGCGGAGGGCAATAATCTTTTTCACAGACTGTCTGTCTCATGTACTTCTTTCAGAATATAGGGGATAGTTTTAGCAAATATGACAGTTATTTTCATAAAAGTTACCAACTGTAGCTTTAAATGGCTAACTTAAATGTGAGAAGTGTTGATTAAAATAACATTTTCAGCAAAAAAGCACAATTAAACTGACTTTAACTACCTGCCTGGCACAGGCACACAGACAAAGTTACCGGGTAGCTGGTGATAGTGGAGCATTTAGCAGCTAAAGAGATGGATATTTCCTCAAGGCATTGGTGGAAAGCAAATGAGAGCTAAACAAGAATTAATATTTGTATATAGCTGTTGGGTGGTTAAAAACACAGCTGCAAATGACCGCTTATGCTATTCTGATTTTACTGAACACATAAAAAAGCATTTGTCTGTCATATAATCTAAATGGTAACAATATATGTTTTGTGTTTACTGTACTGCCCCTAAGTGGACAATAAATGAATAAATAAAATACTGCTACTTTTCTAAATTAAGTGCTAGCTACGTGTGGTTTAACTAACTTTGAAAAATATGGAGAGAAGAAAATTATGTTTGTCTAGATTCCAGAGTGTGACAGCTTTTTAGGCATGACTCGTGAATTCATTGAGTAAATTTACACGCTATGGACATCTGCAGCCCCGAGTCATGATAAAAAAGGACACCACAGAGTGTCACTGCAGCAACTATAAACTGCATTATTAAATTCATGGGGTGCATCACATTGAGAAACAAAGGTTTAGTCCACCTTGACAGAAAACTTTGAGCAAACCTTTATTGATTTGGTCAGAATGAGAAATATTAAGACATTTCACATGAGTGCATACAGTTCAAGGATTTGTGTGCGATGCTTGATGATGACAGTGAGGACCGCCTGCACTGCGCATCAGGCACTCTGAAATCTAGTTTCCTCTGCTTAGAGAGAGAAATGTCACAAGGAGCCACCCACAATCTGAAGCACATCACTGTGGCCAAGCATCCCGCCATCTGGAGCACAGTGAGCTCTTGCTGTAGCTGAGAGGCTTTGTAAAAATTACTTAATTTCCAATTTGTACTGTGCCACAGTATAACTCTGAATTCAGTGCAGTAGGGACATAGGTTGGATGATTTGGTCCTTATCTCACATTCTCTCTCAATCTATCCCAAGACTTCTGAAATTACTCAACAAAGGTTTAAATAAGGATTAAATAATTGCAACTTTCACCTTTACAAAACAGACTTATTTTTGTAACGGGTGACCTCACTTTTCTTCTAGACAATGGAAGATGCTTTTGAACAAATTAGCATTAAATGTTAAATGCCAGTTCAGTTTCAGTTGGACTTATTTTGGCTTTGCTCTTCGTGGCTATATTGTAGGCTACGTCATTTCCAATGAATATCACAATATAAAATGTGTTTTCTGTTTAAAAAGTACAAAGAAAGAAAGATAGCATGTACTCACCGATCTTGCAAGTGGTTACCTCTCCAGTTATGCACACAGCTGTTAACATGGTTTGTTTCAATGATGGATTCAGTGTGGACAGAGAGCGACACTTGCTTGCTGTTAGGACATGGTGTAAAATTCATATTAGCCATGCATTTCTCATAAAAACATTTAAAAAAAAGCAGGAGATGCACAGCCAGGACACTGTCAGGAATGTGTTTTTCGCAGGGAATTATAGGACCCAGTCAAATGAGCTTGGCAAAAATGATTTTGAAGTATATATCAAGTAATCCAAAGTATTTAGATTACATTACTTAGTTTGAGTAATCTAATAGAATACGTTACAAATTAAATTTTACCTGCCTGATATCAGACAGAATTGCTAGCTTGTTACACTCTGTTCTTCAGTCTGACATTGTGTCCACTTTAACTTATTTCCATAGTTGAGAGGGATCCACACTGATGCGTACTTACCTGCGTACTTTACCTTTGATGGGGATTTAAGAGTGGAGCAGAGTGATGTAAAACAAACTGCAATGTCAGGTAATATTGAGAAGACATGTTGATATAGGACAGCCTTGTTAGAGAAGCATATATCTTGTCATAGTTGTTGTTACTCCTCACCTCCTGCACTTACAGTGCAACGCTTAACAATGCTTGACAGTCGTTTTTTTATTTTAACTGAGAAACAGCTGATTCATGTTACGATGCCTGACAAATCAGTGACTGATTATCAGTCAACTCAGACTTGCTAAAGTGGACAGATTTAAAGGTCAGGACCCAGGCAAACATTTTAGGGACCTCACTCATTAACCCTAACCCTCCAGTAACCTGTGGTGGAATACGTAACTCCCTAACCACTAGCCCAAATATCAACTTTTTTCGCAAATGGAGACATGGCATTTTTCCCCATTTGACAGAAGGCCACCACAACCCTACCATAACCCAACATCACCATCCAATATCAACCCCACCAAAACCACAGATTCGACTAGTCACCCCATCAAACAGCCACCACCCACTCAAAAATAAAACTGGACATGCCTCTTCCTTTGTGGTGATGGTCTACAACTTTGCTTAGGGACCGAACCCCCTTTCCACATCATCATTTCTCTCCTTCCATGTCACACACCAGGTCAGCAGGCCAGTGCACCCCAATTGAAACCCAAATCCTAACACCTGACCTTAACCACTGACTCAAAAATCAGCGTTTCAAGCTGTCCCAGTTAACTAGTCTTTAGTCATACCCACACACACACACACACACGCACACACGCACACAGAAGCAGTTAAGAACCTGTGAGGACCTGCCACAGCTGAGGAATGCAACAAGAGACTGAGCCAAGAAAAAAGCTTTTCATTCAGAGCTGCTTTTCACACACAAACAAACAAACAAACAAAAACCTTAGCGGAATGTATTTGCACTTCATTGAAGTATCCACTGTGTGCACATGAACATCACTCTGGACATTTATTAGCACAAACACACACACACTGTCTCTCACACACACAAAGTTTATGGCTGATTGCTAATTGATCTGGCTCTGTTCCAGCCCCTCAAAATGAAAAGCGGACAGTCTAAGTCAATACGGCCTTCTGTCATTCTTACTCTCTCTCTCTCAACAATGAGAACACAGGCTATTAGTGAGCGTGCATGCTTGTGTGTTAAAATTTCTCACTTTGTGTGTGTTTTTTTAGTTCCTAGATTGGCTCAAACACATCTTTCTGTCTGTCTCAGCGGGGAAGATGACCTGTAGAGAGTTCTTGTGTTTTTCTTTCACATGATGCAACAATCGCTATCTGCAGACGTTTAGTGCCCCACTGAGAGTCTGAGTTGATCCAATAATGATCCGAGCAGAGGGGAAATGGTGATAAATACAAAGAGGTCTAGAAAACAATGTCAACTAGTCAGCAATGTCAAGAGTTATTGCTGTGCTTGAGGTCTAAACTCTTTACCCTCAATTACATGAATGTGTCCATCCATCTGCTTATGTGTGTGTGTGTGTGTGTGTGTGTGTGTGTGTCTGTGTGTTTGTGTGTGAGGAAAAGAGAAAGGATGCCAGCTCATTACCTAGGAGCCAAGTAAACAATGTCAAAGAGTTACGATTGTGTTAAGTGCTGCCTACAGCTCAATAACTTCCAAGCTCTTTGGCTAAAGACACATGAATCCTTCCTGCTGAGCTGATCAATAAAACACTTCCCAAATCAAACTAACCTGTCACTAATACTCAGTAAATTAGTACACCACCTCTCATCCTAACTGTCCTCAAGATAAAATACTGCACTGCAGAGAATGTGTGTTTACAGCAGGGTTCATTTCAGTTCTGAATATGGAAGAAGGGAATAGTCTAATATCCGACTACTAAGAACCAGCATCATTAGCAAACAAATTGCAGATGTAATTTACATTTTAATATGATTGAAGTGAAATTTAAACTCTCCAAAGCCCACGTTTTTTTCCGGGCTTCCTCTGTTGATGAGAAATGAATAAACGACAAGTGAAGACAATAAAAAACAAACTCATCGTGTCGCTTTTGTTAAATACATGATTTATGTGCACCGTTTCAGTTAAAAACTAGGCTTCATCATTCTGAGTGACAGTACAGTAGCTGCCAAAGGCATCGGAGTATTCTACATATCAAAGCAGCCTTTACTCAAAGAGCTTCTCTCCACTTGAGGTTATCAGTAAGTGCTGGCTTCTTGGCTGAACAAAAGTGTTACAATGCTGCCACTATCTTTACGTTTCAAAAAAACAGATGATATTTCTTCTAGAGAGTGGTGGGATTACAATGTGTAAATCACTCTTCACAGTGTGTGTGTGAATCATAGACTGTATATAAAGATGGACGAGCTCCTCCAAAGTGAAGCCAAAATACCTCGATTGCTCCCTGTTGGCTGGCTGCATTACAGATCAGAAACCCCACCCCTTAGCGGATGGAGATGGGCCCAACTAAAAATATGTCAAATTAATTTTTCCTAAACATGGTTTCTGTCATTTTAGATAGCTCTTCATGCTAGGGGTGCCATGGGGTGTGGTGTCATGATTGACTGGTCAGAAAGGTGTGTGGGTGGGACCTCGACATTGCAGACATCGCTACTGGGCAGACTCTGGCTCCAATGATGTCACCAGTGCAAGATGACAGCAGCCATACTCCATACCTCATTTTTGCAATATTGGAGGAAGTGGAGATGCTTTGTCCATCTATATATACAATCATTGGTGTGAATGATCACAGGAAATGTGTGACTGATATGAAGAAGAAAGCAAAGACAAAATCACTGCTGGTTTCTGCACTTATAAGCAAAAGTAAAGTAGCCATAATAGGAGTCACATTGTCGCATTCAAAATTCAAATGTCTTCTTCTCAGTCATCTGAAGGCACGAGGAAAGACCTGGCAGCCAGCCATGGCAGAGACAGCGCAGTACACACACACACATATGGGGACATACCAAGAAAAAGCGTGAGGGCGCTTGTTACGACTTCTTACGAGTGCTTCTACAGTGTTTGAATTGTGAGGACATGGGCAATGTCCTCACAAGTCAGTGGTGTCCTCATAAGGTCAGTGCCAATACCAGTGAAATGTCCCCATATACAGGCTGCACCAACGCACCTTCAAACACACACAGACACACACGCACTGCCATGGCTGCTGCGGGACTAAAGCAGGATTGAAGACTCCAATCATGGCTACCTTGCTTTAATGAAAGACAAATGATACTTGATGAGGTGATTGTGGCACCGTTTGATTGAGTTTCAGTTTTCGAAATGTGAATATTAGAAGTACTCAAGAGAGAAGTTTGCTGTTGTCAGATAACCAGGAAAACAGGATCAGTTCCAACAAGAGTATCAAAGGATTTCAGCTAGTAAATCCGGCTTATAATCATGAACAGTTCCTTTTCCACTGGGAGCGAACAGTATCATCATGTCTGATCAGACTGCAGACCCTTTGGAGAACAGTTTAACAGTTTGGGGAAGTACGCTCATTCACTGTTTTGCTGAGAGTTGGATGAGAAGATATATATGCTACCACTCTCATGTCTATCCGTTAAATATATGGGGCTATAGTCCGAGGCTAGTTAGCTTAGCCCAACATGGGAAACAGCCAGCCTGTCCACAAGTAACAAAATCTTCCCACTAGCATTTCTGAAACTCCTCAATGAAAGGCGAACTTCAATATTTTTTACCTTTGCCCTTTACCTTTCACTGGTCTGTTTGTTATTGTGACCAAGTCTTGCTCGAGGAGAGGTCTCATTCTGAAATCTCAGGAGAGGTGACTTCTTGCAGGAAAAGCAACGGTGGATACGTTAGCAAGAGTTAGAGAGAGGGGACTGCCAGGAAGAGTTCATCATATTTTGCTGATCTGAACGATGTGAAAAAGTCTGTGTGATTTCAGAATGAGACTTCTCCTTGAGCAAGACTTGGTTACACACACTAACAAACAGACCAGATCAGTGAAATGTAAGGAAAAACATTACATTTCTCGGTAGGGTCTTTTCCATAATGTTGTCAGACACTTCTAATAACAACCTGAGCCTGGCAAAAACAAGAACTTTTAATGGACATGGTATAAAATTGCCCATAGGACTTGCACAGCTGCAAGCTATTAAGCTCGGGTTGTTCATGAGTTGGATATTGTTTTTTTCTGGTTTTGAATGACTAACAGCACCAGGGATTTAAACAAGTGATTAATGAAATCTGAATGCTTGAGTATATTGTAATTCATCGTGACTGAAGCCAATGTTTTTTGATATTTGAAAGCATCAGAACTGACTTCAGATCACTGTCAGATCAGTCAAACACTGAAATACCTTGACCACCGCACAGTCACAGCATGCAACTTGTTAAAAGAATACTGTGACATTTTGAATTTGAGTCAGCTGTCATGTTTTGGGTAATTGTGCGGGTGATTGTGCCCGCAGAGTTCCAATGATGAATGCTGACACCACTAACAAGACATTTCAGGGGACGCTAACAAAGACAAATGCATGAAGTTTTTCCACAGTGTGTCAAGTGTTTGGTGAAGAAAAATGACTGAGTGAAATTCAGAATGTCCTTTCAGAGCTAATGGTGAATAAATTATATAATTGGTAAATGGAAGGCAGTTTGCCATTACATTTTGATTGAATTAAAAGTGAATTCTTCTCATCCACGCTGCATGTGTCCAGTCCTTCCAATCACAGATGTGACAGCAATGCCCAATCTGTCTTCCTCTGTCCGAATGTCATCTCTCTGCTTCTAGCCCAGTCCTGTTTTACTTCTGTGGTTCTTCAATCAACACTTCAGCCCATGCAGCCCTTAAAGGAAGGGTTCATCACCCCCCGCCCCCCAAAATCTTTCATCATCATCATCATCACTCAAAGCAAAACCAACCTCAAATGGTTTCTCCAGTGTTTCTTTAACTTGAAGACCCAAAAAGGTCAATTTCCAGATAGAGGCTACATTCACTCAGCTTGGGTCCCCGACTAAAGGAGTTTGACGTGATGTACTACTGCATGCGGGCTGCAGAGAAGTGTAAAAACAAGCTGGATTTCTGTTTTCAAAGGAGATGAAATGTCCTTTCAGAGAGGTCAGGCCACCAGACCCAGGCGGGAGATCTTTGCAGAGAGGAAGGAGTGGAGGATGAAGACGATTGGCTTCGGGCACGAATGGAGGTCCAATTGCTGGAGGAGGAAGCAGAAAACCACAGAATTAAAAAGTTGAACGAGACAGAATAATGCAAAACATGACAGGGGTAAAGAGGAGAGAATATGATTAAAAGATGTGAGGATTCATAAAAGCAGGAGGGATGACAGAAAGGAGAAGAGGCAGGGGAGGGAAAAGAAAAAGTCTGTAAAGCACATGAAATCATAAAAGTAGATTCAAAACTAACTACACAGACAACAGTTCCCCATGAGGCAAGGATTAGACAGACCTAGCTGGAGCTAAGCACACACAAACATCATCACTGTGAACAAAGCTCTGTTCATAGCCTGAATCAACAGAGGTACTGTGACTCATATCCTGTTCCTTAGGCCTATAGGGACATTGAACCTATAAATTCACACTTAGACTACTGTTTAGTCGGTCATATTGAACACTGAGGAGGTTTAAGAGGCTACCTCATCCCCAGCAAACCCAGTGCAATGAAATATGAGTAAACCTACACACCAGTGCTGATCCACAAAAGTCTTGGGTGTCCACAGAGTCGGATTTTCAGGATGTTGGAAGTTTTTTAGTGTGGCTTTGGTAGTGCCAATGTCAGTCGCTCTGTCTGTTAGTCCGACACTGAAGTATTCCCACTATTGGATGGATTGCCTCGAAGTTTGGTACAGATGTCCATGGTGGCCCAAAGATGAATCCTAATGACCTTTGCGATCCCCAGACTTTTGATTTAGCATCACCAGCAGGTCAAAGTTTTTGTTTAGTGAAATATCTCAATATCTACTTGATGGATTTGCACAAGATTTTGTACAAACGTTCATAGTTCAGAGATGATGAACTGTACTGGGCTTGGTGATCTCCTGACTTTTCCTCCAAAACACCACCAGCTGGCTGAAATTTATGGTTCAGCAAAGGGACTGTTCGTTATTTATGAGAAGGGAGGAGGTTGTGCAAAGCGGGGGAGGCACTTCAAATAATTTTTTAAGCACTGGAGAGGGGGTTATGGTTTTTTATTTGGCTTAGGGGAGGGACATTCAACTTTAAACAGGCAAATTTTGTATTTATTTTAAATACTCTCAGAACCCTAAACCCTGCAAGTGCGTTTGAACAGTACAACAAATGATAGGCAGATGTTTGCCCGCGGCGTTTACATATCACCTTGGGTTTGTCCTTCACCTTCTCAAAACGATCCCACACTTTCCTGCCCAACATGTTATTAACTAGCCTGTGTAATAACCGCAGGTACCAGCCCTGTAAATTAACGTGACTCCTGTGTGACTGCTGAGCATGGCCACTTCCTGTATCTGTCCTTTCAAATTAAATTCCCACATGGTCCAGTCATATAGGTTTTGATTTATTTTGACAAGGCACAGCTCCTAATAGTTTCATCATACATTCCTAATAGTTCTTTTTTTTCCTGTAAGAAAGTGACCAATGAAATCTCGCCAACTAATGACCTTTCTGGTCGACTAACATTTGGTCGACTATTAGGGGGCAGCCCTGATGAAAACAAAAATTATCGTCAGACCTGTAAATTTCTTTGAACGCAAAATGTGTGACAAGCACTTCCATCAAAATCACTTCATTCTATGTCACACTGAAAATATGAAGAGAAACCATTTGTACTAACCACATCCTGTATCAAACATTAAGTTCTGCGCTTCTGTATGGATGAAAAAGGCTTTTTTTCCAACTTCATGATTTCGTTTTTAACTTTTAACTTCTGATCTTCACAGGGTAAGTTTTATAATCAAATAACAGCCGATGTCCCAAGTAACTGATATTCTAGCTGCTGCTGCCACTCTCATGTACATTTCAGTTTATTTGAGAAAAATGGTCATTATGTTGCTATTGCTGACTGTCTGCATGGTGTGATATGTGTGTGTATGTGTGTGTGTGTGTGTGTGTGTGTGTGTTTGTGTGGGTGTGTAGGCTTGTTAAATTTTGTTGGTTTTGCGTGTGGCTATCCTGCACCCATATTCTGTTGAAGTGCACAAACAGCTTGTGTGATGATGTGATGTGATGATTCGAATTTTGCTTAAGTGATTAGCTGTTTGTTTTGGCGATAACTCCCTCTGTGCTGTTTGATGTTTAGCTCCATATGTACATTTGGTGGGAAGTTACAAAAATCTGGTTATTTATGTTGAAGGGAGGGTCATGCTTCCCCCCTCAGTCACTCAGGGAGGCTCCGGGTAAAGACCACTGGTCACCCCCCTCTGATAAATAACGTACAGTGCCTAACAGATATCAAGTGAAATGTATTGACAACTACTGGGTGGATTACCATAATAAAACCCTCAGAATGAACTTTGGTGATCTCTCAACTTTTCATCCTTTAAATTTAAATTCGTCCAACAGCATACTTTGGTTTACAGCCAAATACTTGCTAAAATGGCAATAGTGTCAACCTCAGTTGTACTTTATATTTAGTGGTAATGAGCAAATATTAGCATACCAACATGCTAAACTATGATTGTGAAAATAGTAAACACCGTAATTGCTAAACAACAGTATGTTGCAGCATTGTCATTATACGCATGCCAACTCAGGCATTTAGTTAGCATCCAGCACAAACACCACTGTGCCTCAGCTACAGCACTGACTCTTAGTCTTATTTTTATTTTTTTTTGCCTTGCTGATCAATCACAGTGGGGACGTGTATATAATGTTTGTTTTCAAATCCACAATCAATGGTTTGGCTTGATCCAAGCTCTATAACACATTTTCTGTACGAGGGAGTTGAACTGTCAATTACTGTGACAAAATTAGACATACATAGTCCCTGCCAACTAATGACAGTATAGTCAACACTTTGAAAAAAAAAGCCCAGCTGATTCCACTTTCAAATGTTAGTTAATGAGCCATCAGCCACATCCACAAGTGCCTTGGGATTTTTATAAAGCCTCGTCTATGACTGTGTTGGGATTCAGAAATGCTACAGACACTAAAATCTGTTCTGCTAAGTTAGCCAACAGAGGGTTTTGAATCAAAGCTCTAAAGTCTTTGCTTATTTGCCTTCAGCATAATCTGAGCCGTGAAACACGAGTGTATCTGACAGAAGTTTTATACGGAGCTGTGCGTGGACTGTTGTACAGAGAGTACGAGGCATCGATACAAAACCACTCAGTTTCCAATTTGTAATTCCCATAAGCCTAGAGAGTAAATATTTTAGTTTTCACTGTCACTTTATTTTCCAGCACACGGTAACTCACAGTGCTGTGGCTTTATGAATGATGAAACATCAGTGTTGTGATTTTGGGTAAAACAGTTGGTGCTAAGGGAGGGGGCTACTAGAGCTAATCCTCCTGATACCAACATTAATATTCATATCAGTATTGTCAAATCATTTCCAAGAAGCTAAAAACTTTTCAAATACCCTGGGTAGTGAGACTGGTAGTACTTGGTTGTTTTCAGGTACACACATCGATAACTTCTGATAGTGGCCCCTGAAACACCTGGACGTTCATACAGAGAGCTGTTGAGTGAGCGGTGTAAACAGATTAAAACTCTTACAGTAAGTGGCAGGCTATTTTTAAAGAAAACTCTCCTCTCCAGCACTCCTACCTGGTAAGACCTGCGTATGTGTGAAGTTCCTTTTATTTCAGGAGTTGTTTTATGATGAAGTGCTGTAATTTACTTTCTGCTGTACCACTTTCCCTCTGCCTGTCTCGTGTACTTGTGCTCCTGTTTGTGTTTGGCTTCATTTCCCAGAAGGCCTCCTGAAAACCCCTGAGAGTGGGTATGAACTTGTTCTATTTATTGTACTGAGTTGTACACGACCACAGCTGAGTAAGCTTGATGTTTCATTTTCTTTTCTAACAGTGTGACTTGAAAAGCAAAAACTAAAAAGCACAGTTATTACTAATATTAATATTTAGGCTTAAAGAAGTACATTTAACACAGCTTCACTTGGAACGGGATATTACTGAGTATAATTATTACAATTAGTACAAAATGTTTTGTCTTGTAGGTTGGAGAAGATTAAAAAGCTTTTAATTCAAAATTCAAAGTATAAATTTTGCAACGAACCCAATCACTATAACAAATGTTTGCATTGAACATTTCTGCAAACCACAGATACATATGTACGTTATTATGTAGCAGATATGTTGAAGTTTTATGTTTCTCAACAACAATGTGGTGAAGGTGCGCTTACGTATGTGCAAAAAACAGCTGGTTATGGCTGGATAAGATCATGTTTGGCTTAAAACAGCCATTTGTTGCATGTCATTCCCCCTCTCTCTTCTCCCCTAACACTATAGCTGTCCTATAGAATAAAGGCAAATAGTCCCCCAAATATCTAAAAAAACCCCAAAAAAACACCCAAGTTTGGTGGCTCAAACGTGATTAATGACAGTGTTGTTGTTTGTTTGTCTGGGACAGTGGTCTGCAGCTTGGCAGGCGTCTCACCAGGGAGACATGCCATCCACCATCCCCTCCATCTCCATATCACAAAGTCATCTTGTATATTGCAATGAAGGTGTGACAAAATACAGTACATACCCCTCAAACATATTACATCACTTTAGAAATGCTGGTATGATACGTGCAAATGTAACGTATTCCTGATTTGCAGAAATGTACACCCTGAACATTCTTCTGGCGACCAGGCTGGGCAAAAAAATAAATATCCATCTGTAAAATATGTTCAAATCAAAAATTCTGAGACTATAAGCCTTATACTCCAGCAGGGGTTGTTCCCAAAATGCACCATCCGTCTGACCAGTTGCACCCTGTTTCTCTGTCAGTAAATTAGGCTGTCCTCCTTACTAGACTAAAGCAAATAAAGAAAACTAGCTAGCCATGCTAAAAGGGTGATAATCTAACAGGTAATGTGTGGAAGCATTTTGGATATGGCCAAATAGACCATGAATGATGGAAACATGTCTGTTTTAATTACAGTGTAGTTTTGGATGAGGCTACGTGGGTTCAAATTCAAACAAATTACGTGTTAGTCTAGATTTGTTTGAACTCAATTTAAAAAAAAGTAACAATCTGGTAACACATTTGCAAAATGCAGCTTTGCATTCTTGTCTATTGAAGCAACTACTGGGGCAAGAAATGGCAAATCAGCCTCTTCCGTGATGGTTTTCTAGCTGTGTGTTTGACTATTTATATGCAGAACAAAACAGAGTTTCAGTGGACCATGAACACGAAGGACAACAGAGTTCCTATCAGAGCACATCTTGTCACATTTCTTTGTGTCGGAACAAAACACTTTGAAAAATGAAACACTCACAATCTCCCCCTCTTTCCCTCCAAAGTCAAGGAAGAGCATGCGAACTCCGTCGTCTGAGGACATCTTTAGTTTTTCGTAGGGGTAGGAAAGGAGCACTCGGGGCCTGGTGGGTGTCTGAGCGCCTCTCTCCTCCCAGCTCTCCCCGTCTCCCAATCTGGGGTCAGTCAGCACAGAGAAGCCCTGTTCATAGTGGATCACCAGCCGGCACTCTTGATTCTGGTATAGACAACCTGGAAGATAAATAGATAGAATATTTTAATCCTTAATTGTTAGCTAATAAAAAAAACTCATGAACAAATCCTTCCATTTTTCATTGTCCCTGTATTAACAATGAGTGGATGAGAAAAATATCAGTTAAAGAGCACATCAGAATTTCAGACGCCTAATGCATTATAAGTAAGTATAACTAATAAGTCATTACAATGAGGTGAAAATTAGACTGAATCACAGACTTTTATGTATGTAAGTAGCAGTATGACTTTAAATGCATATTGTGGACTTCATAAATGCATATCCTTGAATAACTGTCTCTACTCCTTACTTTTAGGGATGACATACGTTTCCTGATGTCTTATGACTTCAGTGCCAAGTACTGGCCTGTATTAGAAGGGCAGGGTCACTCGATATGATTAATGCATTATGTTACATGCAGGGCTGGACTGACCATCTGGCAGACCAGACACTCTCCTGGTGGACCGTTTTTTTTGTTGTTGTTGTTTTGTCTGATCGGCCCATAAAACAGGTAGATCTGCCCACTGACACCGGGCTGGCTCAATCACATCTTTAAACCCCTCCCCTTTTTGCCATGCCTTCATTAAACCTGGGGTATACAACTAAATTAATTTGTTTTAGCTAGAGTTTGCCTCTTCATTAGGAAATGAGTGTGCACAATAGGGTTGTCATGAGAACCGATACTTCAGTACCAAGTCGATGCCAGCACGGAAAAAATACGTCGGTACCTGTTTTTTTTTCTTTTTCGGTACCGTAAGTACCGGATACAACTTTGCCCTCAGCGGGCTGTGTCGATTCCTGTTGGAACTCAGGGGGGCAATATACGCGCGTCAGTCTGTGCCGAGGACGAGCACTGAAGAAGAAGAAGAAGAACGCCTGTTCTCCATCGTCTCTGCTAGAAACAATGGCTTCTACAAGTGCTGCTGGAGCCACAACACCTCGGCTTGTCGAAAAGTCAGGTAGTAGGAGTCGTGTGTGGAGACATTTTGCATTTGAGGCAGATGAAAGCGGAGTAATTATAAACTTGCAAAGACCAGAGTGCAAACGGTGCCTCCGAAGTTTCCAGACCAAAGGAGGAAACACTTCAAACCTGGCTAAACACTCAAAAGACAGACACCCTGGCTTGTTTAAAGAATTCATGGTGAATGAGTTTCAATTTACCATCACTTGTGTTATGTTATACTTACCCTGAAATATACGTTACATTATTTGGGTTTGAGAGCCAGCTTAGTACGTTTATAGGGGCGGCTACTAGTACTCGCTACCTTACGTTATAACTTACCCTGTAACAGATGGCTAACGTTATGTGACGTTAACGATACTGCTTTAACGTTACTTAACGTTGCGTTTTAAGCAATTATTATTGGACTAATTGTCTGTCACCATATCCGTAAATTCAAAGTTTGAAACAGTTTTAATAAAGTAGTGAATTTAGAAATACATGAGTTCTGTTTTTTGATTTTTATCGTGGTATCGAATGAGTATCGAGAATCGTGGAAATTCACTGGTATCGGTATCGACTACTGAAATTCTGGTATCGTGACAAGCCTAGTGCACAACATACTGATACAGTCCATTAAACATTCATTCAGAGCTTTTTGTATAGGCCCAGTTGAATATTGCTATAATAATGTGTGGTTATCACAAAAACCCACAGCATATCTGGATTGAGACCATTTGAGAACCACTGCTTTAGAAAATCTAAGTCATGATAGAGACTATGGCCAATCACAGATCATTTCAGTGAGAGGTGTTCCTATAGGCTGTTCTACAAATGCAGATCTCTTTGGTGAAAGCCTGATCCAATGCTGGAGAATCCTGCTGAGAAAGTTGCTACTCCAGCACACAGCAAAGCAACCCCAAAAAAGAGAGTCTAAAGGAAAGTCTGACAATAAATGAAACAATACACGTGTCAGTATCAGCAAAGCGTTTCAGAGATAGACAGAAAATGTTGGTAACAGACTACCCGTCTGACAACCGGAGCTAAAGCCATAACTTCAAGTTCACAGTATGTAGCTAATATTAGCTAAAGCCTCCAATCACAGCGTATCCCCTGCCTCACTCCCCGCCGTTACAGAACACCTCACTGGGAGGAGAGCATGCAGCAGCTTGACCCACAGTCAGCAGCAGCAGCGACCCCAATCCAGCCAGCACAAACGCCAGCTCAGGGGGGACCAGACAGCCCGGCTCCCCGCCAAATCAGCAAACGTTCTGTGTCTGCAATTACACAGGTTAGACACAGGTTAGACACAGGTCAGACCCAGCGCTGCTGTTGGAAGAGGGAGGAAGTACTTTCAAATTCTGCTGTTTTTTTTGTTGTTGGGTTTTTTTTTTTGCTTTAATAGGTGTCTCCCACCATGTTGAAAAACCCTAAACCCTTGCATAATATAATGTACACATACATACAGTATATGCACAGAAAACACAGAATTCTGTAAAAACAATAACGTAATGTGATACATTTCCTCTGAAAGTGAATAAATAAATGTTGAATAAATTAACTAAATGAATTTCTGGCCAGCCATATTATAAGTTTACTGTACTACATTTTCCTTCCACTGTAGAAAATACTTAAATCATCGATTTATTACAAATTACTGTAATTATGATGACACTCTTATGTCCCTGCAGCTCAGAAGGAATTTTCTCTCACAGTTGCAAGTTTATTAGGTTCACTGAGGTAAAACTAATGATAAAACAACACATCTGTTCTTCATAAACAGTATAATGTTTATTACAATAATGTAGAATGTAACGTTCACATTATAATGTTTTGGTGATATAATGTTTATAAAGTTGTTAAACTAAGTTAATTCAACTTTTTTAGTGATATGTGCAATAGCAAATTACTGTTTTACTAAGAGGTATTTCTAATATCTCTTCCTCCCCATTTATATCAGTGAGACTAAATATTAGAGACACCTCTTGCACAGCATTAGTTTTAGCGTGGTGAACTCAATAAACTGACACCTGAGTGTAGATTCAGGCTCTTCTTATTAAAATGTACAGTTCTGTCTTGTTGTCAAATTCCCACTCCGTTCTAACTCATGTGTCCCGTGTCTTTTACAACACAATTTACCACATTTCAGTGACAGACTTCTCCCTTCATGTGGAGACAGAGCCGCTGAAGGCTCAGTTAAATGTATCTGTTCCACATTCTCATCGCTTTCTTCCCCACTCTCTCCCCTCTCTCCACACAGCATGCGTCCAGCTGAAAGAGTGTGCTATCTTTATCTGCTCTCCCAATTTACGCATCACTTTCTTCTGCTTTAATGACAAACCTGTCGCGTCTCCACACAGTGTGATCTTGCCGCATTTAGTCTTATTTTTCAGTGCCTTGACAGCAGAGTTCCCCCCCTGCATGCTGAAAACTTCATTTACAGAATAAGCTCCTCTCTCTTGACGACATCTGATCTATCGAGCGGCGTGTTTGTGCTACAAAATGAGACGGTGAGCGAAAAGAGAGTTGTTATCTTTCCTTCCTTTCTTATTGTTTGCTGACAGCCTGAGCAGGTTGTGTGTGTATCGCATGTACAGGGAGGGGCGTGTGTGTTTGCACATGTTTACATATGACAGAAGCGTATGTGTAATGCCTCTAAGCTAGTGAGGAGAAGGAGTATATTTTCTGCCTTGCAGATATAAGAGAGACAAGGAGATGCATATACGAGTGTATCTTCTCTCTGAGGGCTGTAGAATATCTGTGCATGTGTGTTTACATATATGTATGCTCTCTGTGGCCTGCGTTGGGTTCTTTTGTCCAACTGTCAACAGGCCGATCCTCTGACTACTTAACCGCGTTGTCAGTCAAACCACACTAATCATCACATACACACCTAAATCCCTTCCTTGTTCGGCTCTTTAGCGAAAGGCGATTATGAAGCCAAGGTTGGCAAATATGTACACAGTAACACACACATACACACACCAGATTGGTCAAAGGCAAATAATTCTTGTGAGTTTAATTCACCCTGCGGGAGTAGCAGATGGATGGATTGTACTGCACGATAATGTAATCAAGTCCCAGAAAGGCACGCTGAATTGATTCTGATTTTCTGTTATCGTATAGATTGTTTGGCATCTCCTGTTTAGCACATTTTAACCCCAAATGGAAACCTTACATAATTTTCTATACAAAAAATAATTAAAAGTACTGTCACTCTGAAATAACTCATTCACAATCACAAACACTGCCACAAAGGTGGGTCATATTAGTCTGACTGCTAATTAGCAGCAGCTGCGAGCTGTAAAATAAAGGTGCAATTAGTACTTTAATATGGAAGTTTACAAAGCAACAAGAGACCATCAGCATAGAGTCAGAGCCAAAATTACAGGTCCACTGATTAAACTGCACATTTATTCATAATGTTAACTGATGGCGAAGACAGTTGCATAAATAATAAGTGGAGCAAAGCTTCAATTCAGGCAGAGCAGTGAAGTCATCAGCTGCTCGACTACCAGCTGACTAACATCCAATCATATTCATGCTAGGAGATCTGGATCAATACATCGATTCAGTGATCAACAATCCACTATCATCTATGCAAAATGCAAATATCTATCCATATCATCGTCTTTTGATTAAGCCTTTATTTTGAAGTTCTCCGTCACCATCAAAGAGCACCAGGCGGATGATGGGAAACAGCCAAGAGAAAGATGATGAGGATGATGTTATTTACTTGGGACTAATCAGCAGTTTGGAAATATTTCAGGGAAAATATGGGACGAAGCATAGGCCACACATAAACAATGCTGTTACGAGATAAAACACAACATACCTGCCTGGCTGGGCATCTCACTCAGCTAACTTCTTGCGGTGTAAACGTGCTAAAGCTAATAATGGGATTGCACCCTCCGGGCTGGGAGTGAGCTACTGCCCCAAGTGAGGGAGTTCAAGTATCTTAGGTCTTGTTCAAGAATGGTAGAATGGAGCATGAGATAGATTGGCAGTTTGGCGCAGTGTCTGCAGTGGTGCAGGAACATCATGGTGAAGAGAGAGTTGAGCCAGAAGGCGAAGCTTTCCATTTACTGGTCCATCTACGTCCCAACCCTCACCTATGGTCATGAGCTCTGGGTACAGACCAAAAGAATGAGGTCATGGATACAAGCAGCTGAAATGAGTTTCCTCTGAAGGGTGGCTGGGCTCAGCCTTAGAGATAGGGTAAGGAGCTCAGACATCCAGAGGGAGCTCGGAGTAGAGCCGCTGCTTCTTTGCGTTGAAAGGGGTCAGTTGAGGTGGTTCAGGCATCTGATCAGGATGCCTCCTGGGCGCCTCCCGTTAGAGGTGTTCAGGGCATGTCCAACCAGTAGGAGGCCCCGGGGCATACCCAGAGCACACTGGAGGGATTACATATCGCGCCGGGCCTGGGAACACCTCAGGGTCCCCCAGGAAGAGCTGGAAAGCGTTAATGGGGAGAGGGATGTCTGAATTGCTTTGCTTGGCCTGCTGCCCCCGTGAACCGACTTTGGATAAGTGGTTGAAAATGGATGGATGGATGGATGGATGGATGGATGGATGGATGGGTCACTAGCAAAACGCAATAGTTTTGTCAGTGACATTATACATGTTTTGTGGCTGTTGGGAGAAGTTTGCCTTCGGGGCTTTAAGCCAGATGCACAGCTCTTTCATTTTTATTCTGATATATTGTGCATATTCTTTAATTATATTATTTGCTATTTTTTATTTAAACTTTATTCTATTCTATATTTATATTTCTTGATTTTTTACAACCCTTGCTTTTATTTTTTAGTTTCATTTTCTCTCACTATGTTTATGTTATGCACCAATGCCCCCAAGCAAATTCCTTGTATGTGAAAGCCTACTTGGCAACACACCGGATTGTGATTTCAATTGTGATCCATGCATCTGTTTGTTGAGGGGGGATTAAAGGCCGGGGTGTACTTGATCAGAGCTGGTTGTTTTGACTTGCTGTCCTACCACGTCTGAAATCAAAAGCACTTGTATCTGTTACACTCCAAGGCAGAGTGGAAAGCTGGTCTAGTACAGTGCTTGAGTAAATGTATTTAGCTACATTCCACCACTGAATGTAACAGACAGTATTCTACATAATCTTTGAAAGCATTACCACAGAAGCAATGTTGGCTCCAAAAGACACTAATCAGGTGAGCTGTTGGCACCTTCAGTGGAAAGTGTTAGTGTGGGTTTTAGACTCTTTTTGTGTGTGTCAGGAGAGGAGCGGGACAATAACAGTAATTTCCTCCCTCCTTATCAACTGTGAAACACACTAAAACAACAGAGGTGTGTTGATTACAACATCAAGAAGTAATGCTGATAAGGAGGACACTGTGAATCAAATAGAAAAACGAGGCGCACACATGCAGTCAAATATACGGTGTAATATCCCCAGAACCCTGAAGACATCCCATTCATGATGAAAAATGAGCCTCATAACGTGTAATATTATTCTAATGATGTATAAACAATCTGGCAGGACAAACGTCTCCCTAATGGCATAACAGAGTTGTAAATGGGGCAAAGACAGCCGACTCATTGTCGTGTTCAGGAGTGAAAATTAGACGTGAAATTCTACTCTTCCACCTGAGAGCCTTGATCCATGGGGCACGAAGGGTTTCCCACCAGAATGCACACGCACATACGCAACAACACGCACACACACACACACACACACACACACACACAAATATACACACACAGAGGGGCTTTTCAGGCTGCAACAAAAGCCCTTCTTTCTGCCTGACGGTGAGTGGAAAAGACAGAAGGAGGGGCAGAGTGATAACACAGACACAGAGGGGAGAACTGAATGAATGAGGGAAAGAGAGAGGCAGCGAGAGCGGAGGGAGACACTAACTCCGTTACCATGACGACAAGCGCTAACGCTAAAAGGTTATTACGGTACAGAATCTCTGTCATTAGTTTTAAACTTGTCAATGACATTAACAGCAGGTATGGTACTTTATATCTTCAACCTACGTCCCACTGCGCTGAATGTCCGAGTGTCACAGCAGGTTACTAGGTTAATTTCCCACAACCACTGAGGTAAAAGTGCTTTTTTAAGTGCTCCGAATCATTAAGCTGTTTACCTGTTCATTAAGGAGACCCAGTCGCCCTCCAAGACAATTTTACAGCTGTCACCTTTGACAACAACATTAACGAGAAGGCTGTGGGTGTGCAGCAGGACGGAGACGTGGGAATACTGACTTTAAATAGATAAATCTGAAGCTGGTCATAAAATGATGTAATGAATCTCTGAAAAGTGAGAACTTTATTCTTGACCTTGGCCACAGGAGCTGGGAAAACATAAGGTTCATTCAGTAGCTGTTCTGGGGTTTTGGAGCAGCCACAGCTCATCAGAAAGACTGCTACTGTGTACACAACACCTGTAACGGAACAAATTACTAGTGGTTTTCATGCTTTGATTTTTACAGATTGAACAAGAAAGACTTACCATGTTAATTAGCAAGCTTTAAAGGTGATGGAAGGCAGATTTTGTTAAATCTGGACAGAGCCAGGCAAGCTGTTTCCAGTATGGCAAGGCTTTTTAACAATTAATCAAAGGGGCTGACTGGTAGCAATTTAGTTTTCACTGGTGGAAATGACAAATAACATGTCAGGATCGAATTTTTGACTAGTTAATATTAAGGATGTTTTCAAACCTGTACTTTAGTTCATTGTGTCCGAACCGAGGGCACAAATGATTCAATCTTGCATTTACTAGTGGTGCGGTTCCTGTACCTGAGTAAACACACAGTCATAGTGACTGACAGGTAAATGTTTAATGGAAACTTCTGGCAGTTTTCATTTTGCACCATCAGAACACATGGGGAAATCAAATTCCACTGACTGTCAGAAGCTAATGAAGCACTTCAACAATTCTAATGTGTATATGTATGTTCTTTGGTGTCATAAAGAGCTCACGAAGAAATGACTGATTATGAACATTCTTAGTATTATTACACTGCAATTCAAGTGCATGTAATGCAGGACTTATTAGCCTACTGTCAGATCACTGACACACACTTTTTAATGGACTCAAAGCTCCAGTGTGTAGGATTCAGGGGCATCTGTTGGTAGAAATGGTATATAATATTCATACCTATGTTTTTATTAGTGTATATCACCTGAAATTTAAGATTCATTGTGTTTTTGTTACCTCAGAATGGACTGTGTATATCTACACAGGAAGTGGGTCCTCTCCCATGTTGTTTCAACAGTAGCCTAGACCAGACAAACCAAACGCTGGCTTAAGGTAGGGCCATTCACGTTTTTGCGTCCACCACTGCAGTTCTCCTACACGCCTGGCACACGGGTGAAGTTTCAGTTCCAATAACTACCACTAGATGCCATTAAATCCTACACACTAGACCTTTAATGAACTGACAAAGAACACAGAGTTGGATACAAGCGCAGCAGTTTTAACAGCTTTTGACCATCAATCAGGGAAAATACATTCACTGATGTGCATACATGTTACCACGGTTGCCAAATACATATATAGGCTATATACATACATATACAGATCACGCACAGATTTCAAGATCAGGTTCGTTTGCTCTCAGACCACAAATGAAATGCACCTGAGTCCACTTGGGACTCACAGAGACCCACCTTTTCAAGAGGTCTCAGTTCACAGGGTTAGATTGACAGCTTTCACACCACCATAAGCAACCGTATTATTTGGCGAAACGCTCCAGGGTTAAATTAAAAAGGACCAAACAGCTCAGATGTAAAAGCACTAATATAGCTCTAATATATCTGTAAAACAATTTTTACATGTTTCACCTGCAGAAATTACATCTCAACTAGTCAAGAATGATTTACAGATATCTTTAATTATCGATATCTGTAATTCCCCTTTCACTTGTAATTTAACGATTGCAGATATCTACAACTTAATTTCCACATGCTGAAAAAGGACTGGGATTAATGGTTATTCGCCATGTCAGAAATCAACAATTGCTTTTCTGCAATGTCCAACATATCGACGAACCATTTATAATATGATATGTGGGTGTCATATAATTAAAGTACTACAAAGCCATTGGTCAACTTTCAAATTACCAGTCATTTTGGATATATATGTACATCACTGAAGATATCTTTATATTAGATTTTAAAAGGATCTGCCATTTTTCCAGTCTTTATGGAAAGTTAAGATAAGCCAATGTAAATAACAGATGGCTGTAACTTTATATTTAGCACTCAAACAAGGAGGTATCATCCTCTCATCTAACTCATCTAAGCAAATTAGTGTATTTCCAAAAATCTCTAACCATTTCTTTAAAGTGCTCAAAAGACTTACAATCTGCAATTCCATCACAGCTGGGCAAACTCCATCTGCTAGATCTATTTATATGAAACACTGCACAGGGCTTGTCAGATTATTGATTCTTGATAGGTTGATTAAGACTCCACCGAAGCGAGACAAGCAACAGAAAACAGGGAGGGCAGATATGCCGTAGACAAAAGCAGGGTTTAAACCTTGGGACTACCTGATAGGCAGTGCCTTATCCTGCTAATTGCTGAAAATGTCAATATAACCTCTGAAAAGTTTAAGTCACCTTGGACATAATAATAACAGAAATGACTGCAGGCCAAGTGCCTGTGAAATTTGATTTCGGAGCTGAACAAATTACTTTCCCCTTTAAAGTCCCTCTAAGAATGGCCTGCTGCCCGTCGAGTGATTGAGAGTTAATCTATCTTCAGAGTAAATCTTTATCACAAGCCTTGACAGTGAATAAACCATCACAATGATTTATCAGAATGTAACACAGATGAAAAGATGACAAGGTCAGCGCGACGACTCCTCAGGTGGCAACTGCTGAAAAATGAGTGAATGCACTTTGTATGCATTATCACACTCCTTCTCGGGGGAAGTGTAAATTACTTTTCTACTTCCATAACAAGAAACCGAGGGCTTGGTGCGAACATCAATCTGTTTCAGGAAAGTTATGGGATCCATTTCAGACAGAAATTCAATGGTGAGTAATAAAGATTCAAAACCATTCTCATCCTTCCTTCATTCTTTTGGCCTGTGTCACAGACCTGTATCCTAAAGCAGTATTCCACTAGGTACATAGTCAAAGCAAACACATATTGTCAGCCATTGTAGTGGTATGACTAAGGATGGTGATGTCGGTCTCTCAGCTCACCCCTTTGAAAAACTGAAACTGAAAAATCTTAAAAGCTATTGAGTATATTATCACAACATTTTGTAGCCTGCAGACATTCATAGTCCCCAGAGGATACGTTCTGACTAAGTTCTTGCCATCATGAGGTCGTCTTGTAGTTTTGAGTGATGTTTGAACAACTGTAGGATGAATAACTATTTAGTTTATTACAGACATCTATGTCTTTATCAGGATGAATTGCATTCACTTTGGTGAACCCCCAACTGTTTATCTACTGTAACTGTCGTAAAAGCCAGAATTTCAACAGGTACAATACTAATATAATAAGTTATATAATAAGTTTATTACAATATACCTACAAAACTAATGACATTCCCATCAGCCTCTGCCTCACTTTGTGTTTAGTGCTAAAGAGCAAATGTTAGCGTGCTAACACCCTAAACTCAGATGGTGAAAATGGTACATTAGGCCTAGAGCTAATAAACATTAGCATGTTAGCACTGTCATGTCAGCATGGCAACATGCTGGTGTTAACATTTAGCTTAAAGCACCACCAGGCTTAAGTACAGTCTCACAGAGCTGCTAGCAGCTTAGTATTGTTATTATTAACAACTGTTATGATTACCACTAGATCAAATGACTACATAGTGTCACTTGTAGTGACCTTCATGGGTTCATGGTAGTGATACTTTACTTGCGTCCCACAGGCCACATCTGGGGCCCATCATAGGGTGCCAGCTGGCCTGCTGACCATTTTCTAATTAACAATAAAAAATAAATTGATTCAACCTAGGAAATTTTTTGTACTTTGAATGGAAATAAGGTGCAAAAGTGCATTTTTTTTAAAAAAAAGTACCCCCTGACAGAGGTCTCGGCTAATTATTTATATATCATTTGTAAGCTAACGTTACCTACTTTGCTAAAAAGTAAGTGTTATGGAGGAATCAATGTCCAATATATCTTAATACCTCAATTGCTGATTAGGTGGACATGATGACCCTTAATACACATAATGTTATTCCTCCCTACAACAGTAAATACCTTTTCCCTGACCTGATATAATATGCACTGCACATGTAAGCAGTTTAGATGATCGGTTTTGTCCAGTCCGTTTATTTTAATGCATTTAACCTTAGTTGTCTTTGTTTTTGTTGAAGGGCAGTGGTGGCTGGTTTTGAGCCATGACTCCGTCTATTCAGGCACCTACTAACACAGCAAGACGACTTTTTAAGACTCCTATGTAGCCTACAGCCCTGTGGTGGCAAGTCGTGTTTTGCCTCCAGCTGACATTGTGATGTTGGCTTTAAAAGGGTCTATTGTTTAGCGTGTAACTTTTTGGTTCTCATCGATGATGTTTTCTGACACAGCAAGTGATGTTTTTGGCAAAAAGATCTACAGGCCCTCTTTACCCTACCTGCCCAGAACCAAAAGTTAGCAATGTTAGTGTAGCTCTTTAGCATCTATATGCTAACGCAGTATAACAGCTGAGGCGATGCGAAGTCACGGCGAATAATAGTACATCATTTACCAGCTAAAACTGCAGATATTTCCCTCAGGTGTTGGTGGGCAGAAAACAGAATTAAATGAGAATGAATATTGAACATTACATATTACATTCATCAGGTGGCCAGACATACAACTCCAAATTAATGCTTATGTTGCACTATATCTGCTCCCCTAAGCAACCAAAACCAGTTAATGCAGGTTTTAAAGGCCCTACACACCCTCACAGGTGTTTTAACTTATCCCAGCTGGTCAGACCTCTGCTCACGTTGAATATGGGAAGAGAATTAAACCTGGTCACTGGACTCCAATAAGAATGGTAAAGATGTAATATTCACAAAGCAACAGGAGAATGAGGAAGATGTTAATCAAGTGCGGTCTGCACAACCCACACACTCCTGTGAAGAGCTATAATCATCCAGAATAAGTGAAATCACCTGTGTGGGTGTACGACTGGTGTGCAGGGCCCTTCACTTTATCTGTTGACTTCAGCTACAGCGCATCAATACTGAGCAGCTTGTTTTGGTCTAGACAGCGTTTTGTTATGGGATTAAATAAGGCGTCCTTTTAACATTCACATTTCCTTGCTAACTACCATGACACACAAAATGTGATCGTTATCAAACATCTTGGGGGTGTTAAATTAAAACTGAGCTCCACAAGCCTAAATGCAGCCTTGTTATACCAATCACAGCATCACATTTACACCTGGATCAGTGGGCGAAGACACGAGTTAGGAGAGTTTAAGAGACGCTGACAACAAAGATGTTGTGTACCGTTTGCTGCTATCGTCTGCTGCTAGAAGCACCCTGTTTCGTATGAGTGGAGTCTGAAGTGAAACTTAAATTGGCACGGTGTTATCATAAAGTAGATGGAGAGAGGAGGGGGACCCAGGGGACATGTTTAGTTCCCAGGACATTTTGTGCTTGGAGAGAGGGGGAGGCCTTGAAGGAGCGAAAGAGAGTATTCTGTTGGAATTCCCTGGACGGCCTAAACCCAATGCCAAATAGCGCACAAGCACACACACACACACACACACACACACACACACACACACACACACTAGAATAGCATTCCTTTCTATAAATAGCAAGTGCTTTGTCCACATCTTCCATATGGCTGTCAAATTATATCACAAACTCTCTCCTATCTCAGTGTACGAGTGGATGTGGGAGTCTGTGTGTGTGTGTGTGTGTGTGTGTGTATAGATTTTGCTTTCTGCACTGGATTTAGACTATATTTTAGGCTTCCAACACCTCAGGCAGTACTTACCCTTGCAGACAGTTAAGTCTCTGTGGATATGTTTTGCTGCAGCGCGCCTGAACACGTCTGAGGATGCATCACAGAATCCAGCACAGTGACCCGAGCTGTTCACTCCACTCTATCCACAGCTGCATGTTTGTGTGTGTTACTGTCTACGTGTTAACTTTGGATTACTAAATCTAAATGTTTATGTGTTACGTATCCGTATTACTCACTCGTCGTGACTTCTTTGATCATCTCGGCTGAGGCGTGACATCCGTTGACGATGTGTCTGGTCCACAGCGACAGATCCTTGGTGGTCTCAGCCCGGAACAGGTGAGTCTCGATGCCGAGTCGTGTGCCAGTCCGAGTGGCAAAGAACAGCTCTGTGCCAGAATGTGGAGAACCCCGGTCAGGGCCAGAGTGGACCAAACTGGAACAAGACATACGCACAAAACTGTCATGTAGTGTAGAGAAGGGAGAACATATTTTTGTCTTTTTAACAAAGATGATATCACAAACACCTTCTTATTAAAAATTAAGGAAAATGTCATTAAAACACTCTGTTGTTATGGAATTTTTTTGCTCTCACTGTGGAGTTTTTTTTACTCCAGTTCATCACATCTTTCAGTTTCATAGAAACTGGTGATCAAAAGTTTTACCAAGGAGCAGCTATGTTGTTTACTGAGCCAACAAAGGCGTGACACGAAAGACATATCAGAGGCTGTGCAAAAGTGACTTTAAAAGCAACAAGACTAAATGTTGCTTCAGACTTTCTGCATCCCCATGTCTGCATAGCAAGCACACAGGCTCCAGTTACAAAATCTCTCCCTCCACCCTCCAGTCCAGTTGGTGGCGCAAATTTGTCTAGCTGGTTTGCCAAGACGTACATGATAACAAAATGGATGCTTGTTTTGAGGAGAGGCTGTGTAAGGAAGATCAGCTGTTACCCACATCTATATAACTTCTCTTTAAAGGAATATAAAGACAGCCAAATGGCGTTGAACTCATGGTGACCGACAGGAATGACAGACCCTCAGTTGACCCTTCACTAAGCCCCGCCCTCTTTGGGATACTCAGTCCAGCTGTCAGAGATAGCATGGTGCCAACTGTCACTAACAACACTCCCTGAAGAAATATTATCTAACTTTTGAAAAAACAAAGAAGTTATTTTAGAGAGAAGCAGACAGAAACATCTACAGTATGCACCAGAAGGAAATATCCAGGATGTTAAAGTGAATCAGCAGCAAAAAAACAGGTTAAAAAGATGATAGAAGGAGAGAAGCTAAAGCCTTTAGATCACAGTGTAAAAGTCAACTATCACATCACCTGGACATTAATAGAAGACAATAAAAGTAAGGAGCAAGAAGCAACACTGTTACTGTAAAGTAGTCTTTATTCACGCCCCGCAAAAGCAGCACCGAGAGTATACATTCAGTATACCTTCAGTACCAACTAGGGCTGCCCCCTATAACGAAACGTTGGTCTACCAGAATGGTCATCAGTCGGCAAGATTTCATTGGTCGCTTAGTTGCAGAAAACAAAAAAACAAACTGTGTGTGCACCTTGTCAAAAATAAATCAAAACCTATATGACTGTCGGAATTTAATTTGAAAGGACAGACACAGGAAGTGGCCACACTCAGCAGTCAGACAGGAGTCATATTAATTTACAGGGCTGGTACCTGCGGTTATTCCACAGGCTAGTTAATAATACGTCGGTTAGGAAATCCAAAGTGTGGGATCATTTTGAGAAGGTGAAGGACGAACCCAAGGTGATATGTAAACTCATCTTCATTGGTCGACTACAAACATGACGTATCATCTGAAACATGGAAGTAGCTACATGCCCATTAGCCCACAGCGTCATTAACAGGCGGCTCGCTCAGTGTGTGACGTGCACTTGTAGATAAAATATAGGCCTATATTAATGAAGGTTCATTAGTACGGTTTTGTATTTCTCTGTAATGTAGCACAGTGTTAACAATGTTACTGATACTATTCTTTCTCACACCTTGAACTCGAACCATTGTGTTGCCCCGCCCAAAATATATAATTTAGTAATTTAATTAATATTGTAAATATGCAGGTGACTAGTCGACGAATGGCCCTAAATGACAGCTGTTGGTTGACTAGGAAAAATTCTTAGTCGGGGACAGCCCTAGCACCAAGTGTAGCATAGAAGTGCTAACTTAGTCATGTAACATTCAACATCTCTTTCCACCCTCTCTGGGTTTAATAATAACTTTGGTGATACCTTTATTATCATCTATTGGCACCAATACATTTTTTTGCTTAACTTGGTAAAACTGGTTTCCAACCAATCTACATGTTAACATGCTGACATTAGCATTTACTAAAAGCATCTCTGTGGATAAGTACAGCCTCAAAGAGCTGTAAGCCACCAGCATGTTAACATGCTCTGCAACTAAATTACAATAAATCCAATTAGCTAAAAGTGGCTAAAAATAGACTTGAGTTGTAGCACAAGCTCAGCCTATTTCTTGTAATTGTATTCTAAGAATACCACTTTTTTTTTTTTTTTTTTCACAGATATCAAATATTATATATTGGTTTTAAAATCGTAAGCATATACTACGGTGACAACACATGTTTAATACTGTCTGTGTTTGTGTTGTCTGTGCATTGAGTGGTGGACCTACCGTGTTGCTAAAAGTGGATATGTGTGCGCAGGGCTCTGCCAGGCCTCCTTGCCTCGTGGTAGACTCTCATACAGCAGTAGGTCTTTCTCCGTCACCACCACCAGAACCGGCTTCCAGCACTGCTTCTCACTCTCTGTCTGCAGCACAAACAGATAAACAATGAGAAAGGGAAGGATGTTTCTGTCTATCCATCTTCTACACCCAATCATCCTGTGTAAGGCCACGAGGGGGACTGATGTAAACAAACAAAAACATAAAACAAAAAAGCTGTTGGCATCCATTTTTATAATAATATCAACCAATCTTCGTGGAGCCGAAAATGATATATTAATTTAATCAATTCTACAAGGCTGCTCATGTTGACTTTGAGCAGGATTTGATGTACCTATGCCCTCTTATATTTATCATAAATACGGAAATCGTCCCCAGGTTTTTAGATGAAAGCAGGTATTTCATCAGTAATATGAATGGTTGTTTGCCAGTGAGCCTGCTTTATGGGACTAATGTTGTGTCTGAGAGAGGAATGGTGTGTTTTCTAATGCGTAAAAGACACAGCAGTGGGTGTAGACTAGTCTTCACCTCTCAACCTAACTCTTTTCATCTGACGTTCTATCTTATTTTACTTCATATTGCACCCAAAATACTGCAATTTGGGCTTTTACAAAGCTGTTTTGGTCCTTCACTATAAATTTGTGCATTCACTACGCTGTCATGTGTACCCAGTAGGGTATTAGCTAAAATAAAGGTGGCTGGTGTACAAGCGCAGGTACACTCTATATGCATTTTCTTTGCTGTACACTCTCGCCCACCCATCCCGCCTAAAGAGCCAACCCCTTGCTTTCCCCTCACCACACAGATAGTTAATCTCTTAACTTTGGGCGCACATAAACACACACACCAGCACACACACGCACTAACACACACACACCCTTGTATTTCATTTTACAATGCTCCATAACTATTCTCATTATGAGCGCTTATCTGCAGCCGAGCCATGGAATCCTAAGCTGCTCTTTGAAGTTCTGCCTCAGCCAATCATATCGTGGGATTTAAAGGGTCAAGGGTCAGCTTTTTAACATAATGAGAATATGTTGCTAAGTAACAGAATTGCACTGCATTTGAAGGATCAAATATTGGCAAATTCATGAGGAATAAATTAGACAGATATGGGTGTGTGTATGCAGACAGGTTTGCAAAGGTGTGTGTGTCTTTGTATGAAAGAGAGTGAAGCTTCACCTGTGTGTGCACGTGTTTGTATGGATTTCAAAGATGTATGCATGTGTGTTTACAGTAGATATGCACAATGCAAAAGGATGCATGGAAACACAGGGACCTATGTGCCCGCACAGGTACTATTGCTATTTCAACAGCAGAACATAGTTAGTTTGGTGTCTAGACTCCAGCCTCATCACTCCCTGCAGATTTCTTTACATGAGATATTGAGGAGTGATGTTGTTATTAAATGATCACTAAATTAAAAAAAAAAATGCAACTGATCAATTAATAAATAAAAGGTATATCATAAGTGATGCACCTAAAAACAAGACGTGAAAAGGTTGATGATAATTATACTAACGAGGTGTATGAAACCTTTTTAAAAAATCATGCAGAAACACAACCCTGAATCACATATCTGTCATCATATTATGTTACACAGCAAGTTCAGAGCATATTAAGCCCCCTTTCCACTGAGCAGTACTGTACGGTACAGTTCAGCTAATGGTTCAGGATGGTACCAATGGAACCGTTCTGTACCGTCCCCATTTTTGGTCACCCCTCTGTTGGGGTACCTAGCACACAGATCTGGTACTAAAAGGTGGAGCTGTGAACACTGCAGTCTGTTGAAACATTTATATCAATTTTGACTGGGTTATGTGAACGGCATATATACCGATCCTCATCCAATTCGCGTCATTCCTGTGGGCTCCAGCAACACTAAACCCCTGAGCTTGCCTTAGAAGGACTAAATGCAGAAACCCACTTTTTGAAATATCCCATGGGGAAAGACTCTCACTGCAGCCTGTTCTATTTTGCTCTGAAAATATTGGCATGTAACCCCAGCCTGGGAATGATAAACATAGTGCAGACTTCCATCTGTGCCATTGGTGATGAGGAAGTACAGTGAGTGCTAGACGGAGCAGTGAGTGTCAACGACCCCAATCACATTTAAGGGTGCTGTTTGCAGTGGAAACGCTAAGCAGACCTAGGGTCTAGGTACCATGTCTGAAGGGTTACTTTTGGTTCCAAAGGTACCATACCGGAAGTGTTTGGTGGAAACGGGGCTTTAGCTGTCTTGACATGGTTTTCATCATGGAGGTAGCTGATCCGGCGGCTAGACGCTAACAGTGCTAACTCCATACACAGTGCTAAAATATGGCAACAGTGCTGACAGTGCTGACAGAGCTGACGTTGTTAACCATGGGGAACCGAGGGAGCACGACTTCATTCTCTGCTCAGGATGGCATTACTACTACTACTACTGTAGTACAGTGGTTAGCTGCTATATCAATGCTCTAAATGTCACATACAGAACCTTTAAACACCCTGAAGATGGGAGTGTGTGTGTCACAATTTTTTTTTAAAATGTCGGCACTTTTAAGGTGTAAAACTCAAACTGGTCCTCACAAAATGGAACAAGAGCACACATATACACCCACACAGTATCGTCACAAAATGGTAATAAGAGTGAAGGGATCCCATTAAAAATGTGAGAAATCTAGAGGCATGGGAGTCACACACACACACACACACACACACACACACAGGATTGTACAGTTGGGTATTATAAAGCATTTTACACTTTCTGTCGCTCTCTCTCTCTCACACACACACTCCTACCTTCCCTGCCAGCCATCCCAGGTGTCGTATCTCTTTGCTGCCAGCTACCCCCGTCCTGGCTGTGTTCTGGATGACCTCTGCCAGCACCCGCTGTGGTGGGATGATCATTCAGGACATATTAGATTCAAAACAGCTCTGAGGAGCTGAATCCTGGCCACAGTATGGAATCACTGCAATATCTCATTCTAATGGTCGGCTAACGTTGATGAGAACCTGTTAAATCAATGAAATCAACGACAGACCTGTGCCAGTGAGGATGTGACAGAGTGCATGGCAGAGAACCAGGACAGGGCAGATGGTTGGTCTGGGCACCGCAGCACCACAGTGTGCCTGGCATCCGGGGAGTGCAGCTCCAGTTGTCTGGAGGAGGAGATAAGAAAAGTTAAAACAGCTTTAACCTCTGTGTTATCATTGGACGGCTTCTAAGACTTTTATGGTTCACAACCCTCGACAAAGAAATTCCATTTTGAATATTGAAAATCTATTGCTAGCCTTATCAGCAGACCCAATTGGCCTCAATCATAGACTCAGAAGACGAAGTGGATGTAGCCTCCCGGTTGGAGAAGTGAAGCCTTCAACCTGCGTTTTTCCTGATGGCCAGCAGGTGGCGACTCCACGGGTTGCAAAAAAAAGTCTGATTGCATACAGGTCTATGAGAAAATGACCATACTTGTCACTTAATTTAATACCTCGGTAAACATTTTGCTAATGAGTTTGTGGGCTCAACTGCTTGTTTCAAGTCCTGTCAGGGATAGAGGAATATAGCAACTTGTTTTGGGGTGTGTTCATGCATTGTCTTAGAACTTTGACCCTTTCACAGTGTGTTTTCAGTTCATGAAAGTTAATTGTAACATTTTGGTCGCCTAATAGTATCTTGTTCAGTGTTTATCTGTAACATTCATTTTGTTCACGTCACATTTTTGTTTTAAGCCTGTTTTTTTTTTTTTGCTAGACAAAATTAGTATTCCAGTTAATGCCACAGTTTAAGGTATACTGTGCAGGATTTTCCTAAATACCAATATAATTCCCTCTCACTTATCACTTTTGACACACTAGAAGTGTGTGGCAGTGCATGTATTTGCAGACACCTCTGTGTTTTGCTATATTTGGGGCATGTATAAGTTGCAACCTTGGTGTGTAGCCCCCAGCTAAAGGTAGCAATGAGGTAGTAGCAGCACACATCTAGGAAGCTATAGCACTGAAAAATGCAAATATAACAAGGTGAAAGGCCAAGTGAAAAAAGTTCGTTGGGTTGGCTTTCACTTTCACTTATACTGGTGATCACTAAAGAGAGGACGGGGATGAGGGCAATGCAAAGTTGGCCTGTTTTCTGTAGGACAGGTAGGTGCTAGCGGTTAGCTCAGATAGCTTGCTTTTTCATTACAACATTCCTTTAATAGTTGAGTAGCTTGCTGTGTAAGTGCCAGGACTGTTCTAATTGACAAGTCCTACATAATATAATGACAAATGCATCTTGCTAAAGCTAGCAAGTTAGTGCAAGCTGATACTTTAGCATTTCAAATGATGGAAACTAACTTTGTTAGGAGTGAGCCCTGGCTTTGCTAGAGGCCTGGTGCAGTCAGGTTGACGGTATAGGTGGGCATGCACAGCTTCCAGTGTTTACATAAAATGGCTGATGCCTGCTTTTTGCTAATCTCACAGATTAAAATATCAATGGCAAAAAGGTCAGTTGTGAAATATGGCAAATAAATGAATTAATAGCACATTAAATGGTCCAGCATTGTGTGAGCTGCAATATATGTTGCCAAGACAACTTAAATATGAACATGTAATAGGCCTATGCAGAGCAGAGTGTAGGATTTTAACTAAATATAAGCAACATATTTATTTATCCAACAAAACCATATGGACTGCCTCTTCAGAGCATACACCACATCCATGGCAGTTAGCACACTGGATGTGGGGGATTGCGTCACAAATCACGTTTTCTTAGCACACTGCAGGTCTCCTCATGGATCAAATTGGATAGGCTTCACCATGGCAAGCCAAACGGCAGATTGCAGGCTTGGTGACTCCTTAGATGTTATCATGGACCCCTGGTGCCTGCCCAATGAGTCCTTTCCCTACTTTGCCTTTTCTACTGATCCTCTCTGATTAGTCACTCTGTTCAATAGACTGCCTCTTCATTTAGGCATCTTATTTTTTAAGTTACTTAATTTTTTGGGCTTGGAATGCAAAGAGCGTCATCATGTTTTAGGTTTTATGATTTTTTTTGCTTGTTTTATTGCTGTTTAAATGTATGATATGGCTACTTAAAACATATGTCCAGTGGTTGCTCTATGTGGCCGAACTCTGGATTATTAGTGGCCATATTGCCACAAGTCTAGCGTAAACTCTGATGGTGTCCTCGGGTTCTCCACCACATCCACCCTCGCTCCTCAGCACTTCTGGCTCAAAAACTCAAAGATGCCAAAATGCCAATTTGAGGCTTCAAAACGGAATTCCACAAACCAATGGGTGACGTCACCGTGGCTATGTCCTCTTCTTTCATACAGTCCATGGGCTCAATTTAATCTCATCTCACAGTTTTAGAAACCAAATGTAATCCATTTAGGTCTCAGCTTCGACACATGCTCATTTGTTTCATCCACTTGAAAATGGGCACTTGGTCAGAACAATGAAATGAAGTGCATTGAGATTTGAGTTTATTCAAGTTGTTTCAAAACACGAAACAGGCATTGCTCATGCATCCTCAGTGGGCCATATGACACCGTGCTGTCTCCCACTAAGTTTCCATAGCTAATCTCTTTATATCATATGGGAGTATTTTTGGCCTTGAGAGAGATGCATCGTTAGGATGCTTCTCAATCTCATTGAATGGCTCTTTGATTGTATGCTCACAATGAATATGAATTTTAAAGAGGTACACATTGCAGCCTTGACAGAGCATAAAGCAGTGCACTGCACACTGTAGCTTCAATATGGTTTGTATTCATCTCTGTGGAGTAAAACCAGCAGTAAAATACACTGAACAGTGATGCTAAAGCAAAGCTAAACTGTCTGTTGTCTTTTTTTTGAGAAAGACATGAATAAGGATGCAAAGTAAGAGTGGTATCACAACTACTTTTGACACACAAACTATAAAGTGTGGCTGACTCAGAGGCTTCGAGGACAAGACATGGTAAATGACTCTTCAGCGTGTGCCTCATGCTGAGATTCGGCCATGACTTTACCACTAGCTCTGGAGCTATCTAGTATCTCTGATCGCAGCACTTCACTGTCCAGGTGCTCCCAGTGGTTGAAAATAGAAACTACTCTAAAACCGGGGTGGTTTCAACTCTGCAAACATGCTTTCTTTGCAGCTTTCTTTATTCATACAGTACACGCTGGGGACCTGGAAAAGCCCCAGTGAATGTGATGAATCTGCTCTTCCGTCAAACCCTCGGAGGTGGGAAAGACCATCTAGATCAGCTCCAGGTGTTTCTCTGGGTTAAAAATAGAAATACTGCCTGTAAAAGTCACGTTGATTAAGGACAGGCCAGGGGGAGAGCAGAGGGGGGAGGAAAGGGGGAGACTCCAGGACCAGATGTGCATTTGATAGAGGAGGCTCTTTAAGGATGGTGTTTGTTTTAGCAACAGCTCGACTCCTGTGAGTTATGCTGAACCTAGAGGAAACATTATGTGCCATTTTCCGGGCCAAGATGTGGAGTGGCTCTGGGGCTAAATTACCCTATCTCTTGCATGCATTGTGTCATGCACGCAAGAGATAGGATACAGTACATGGACTGGATGACCCGAAGATCAACTTGAATGTATAGAATTATAAGTCCTGCCTGAACGAAGATCAATCTCTCACTTGATCAAAGCGTAGCTGGTCTCACTGGATTAGCACTATATATAGCAAATATGTATTCAAGCTTGGTAGGCCTGTTTCAGCATACAGATATGATTCATGCAGTCACTTTATTGTTAATATTCATGAATGAACTCTGTCTGCACACAAGAGTGGCATGAAAGAAATGTTTAAATGGCAAAATATCCATTGCAAAAACGCATGTAACATAAGAAATGCAAGCCTATTGGAAGTCAGATATTGAATGTATGTCACAGTTGACCTTAGAGAACAAGAAAACATAGTCAGATTTCACATTTAATCCATGTAATTGTTTGTTTTGGCCCACCCTGCCTTGGCCTTCATTAAAATGATGATTTAACATGGAACAGTTGTTGCTGCACACATACAGTGGACTTCATTCAGAGCTCTTTCAGAGGTTTTTTGGGACAAGTCCAAGATAATTTTTAAGTCTTGGCAAAGCACATGTACAGTAACATTTCAAGTCCCTGAGGGCAATTCTTCATAAGCAAATTCCAACTCAGTTGCAGGTCTTTTTGGTCTCTGAATGCTTTTTAAAATGACATGACTTTTAAACACTTCCCTTTTAAAGCCATATTACAGCATTGTTGCATAGCTGAGTCCTCTCAATGCATGGTGCTCATAATTTGGATTTTTAAGTTGTGTGCTCTTGTGAGCCCTGCCTGTTGCTGTGTCATTAATTTATTTACTTAACTGTCAAATCTTGTCACTTGTCTTGAAAGTTTTTGCTTTCAAGTTCAAATATTTAGGTAGTCACGTAGAGTTAAAGGTTTCCCCAGGAATTTAAAACTATTAATTTCTGGGAGTATAATGCTCTTTTTCCAGGATTCCTGGGATTTGCAGGATTGTGCTTTTTCTCTCAAAAGTAAACTATCTTTGAGGTTCAAATTATGAAACAATAATCATTTAAATACATCGGATCGCTGGTTTTTCAGCATATGCTCTCACCAGTTTTATGTCCAAGTACTTACATGGAAGAATTCCACGTAAGCCATCTTTACAGCTCTGACTTGAGGTTATTAGTGTGGGCAGCGGCAGGGAAGGCTATCAGGCCTGCCTAATATTAGGAAAATATGCAGCAAAATTGTTGAATATTGCAATCAATAATGATCCCTTCTGTGCGGAGTTTGCATGTTCACTCCGGGTACTCCGGTTTCCTCCCACAGCCCAAAGACATGCAGGTTAGGTAAATCGGTGACTCTAAATTAACCTTAGGTGTGAATGTGAGCGTGAGTGGTTGTCTGTCTCAATGTGTCAGCCTTATGTTAGTCTGGTGACCTCTCTGGGTTGTACCCCGCCTCTCGCTCAGTGTCAGCTGGGATAGGCTCAAGCCCCCCTGCGACCCCTAACAGGATAAGCAGTAATGGAAAATGAATCAATGAATGAATGATTCTACTTGCAATAGGTGTGCTCAGTTCTGCTTTCTTCTGTTTTTAGTATACTGATAAAATACAATAAATTGCTTGTTGAATTTAAAAAATGAAAGAGAATAATTTCAAAGCATTCTTATTGAACAAACTGATCATTGAGCTGAACACAAAAAGGCACCAACTAAAAAAGTAAGATAGTTGGGCCTACATTTACTGTGCAGTTTCCGACTGATAATCTCTTTAACTCTAACACAATGCATGCATTGCACAAATTGACACTGCAATGGTAACAAAATGATACATTGTTTAGCCCCAAAAGATATCCATCCCATTCTAGCCTGTTATTTTAGCAGTGTAAGGAATGGGCAGCGTTCTTGGACATTTAGCTGTAGTTTGAAGGATCATCTGCTCTTGTTGAATACTGCTCTTGCCATGACCTTACTGTTCTGATTCAGGATGGAGGTTTGTAGGTTTGATTGAGCCACTTGTTTAATAGTCTGCATAGTTTACCTGAGAAGATTTAGTCACTTCTTTCGTTAAATCTTTGCCACATAGCTGAACTGTAAACCGTCATTTCAGCATGAGAAGTAATTAGAGAAGGTGTTGAGAAATACTGTGAATTGGCAGGGCTAACAGTTGGATTTCCTCTTGCCCACATGAGCTGCAGGTTTTTCAGGTAAAATATGCAATGAGATATGGAATATAAAACAGGTTGTTTGCTCTAAACTGCTAGTGCTGGAGACAATTTAAGGGCTCAGTAGGATACTAAAGTAAGAGGTTGTATCATTCCGGTTAAAAGGCCATTTCCCAGCACTCGTATGTGGGTTATCATATAAAAGCACACAGGCATACACCTGACCTAGGTGAGAACTGGAGAGACAGTGTAAGTCATCCTTTCAATAATGTATCAAGGGCAGAGAGAGGTACTGTAGAAAACAGACATACTGCGAGGAACCGTGCTGGTTCTGCCAGGAGTCATCTCCTCCTTTTAGTTGCCAAACATGTTTTCAGTGGATATGTCAGACATTCACACCGCAGGCTTTTCAAGTATGTTGCAAGTATTGACACAGATTAATACTGAATGAAAGAATACATCATCCGTTTTATGAGCTTATTCCTTCTCTCTTCACCTTTTCCTTATCTTTGCTCATCTCTGCCTTTCCCGTTCTTTCTCAATTTCTGTCAATTTTCTCCTCCACTCCTCCTCACTTCCTATTATCCACACCTCCTCATAACATTTTCGATACTCACTGTAAATGATAAAAGTGTAATCCTATTATTTTCTTTTTAATTTAATCTGTCACCAAAGCAAAGGAAAGTTTGACTATAAGTGACATCTACAGTGTGTCCGTTACAGTTAGGTGAAAAAAATATCTTCAGAGTTAGCTTAAAAAGTGATAAATCAAGTCTTCTCTTCTTTTATTACCGTCTCTTCTGATCACTGTACGTGCTCTGCCTGTCCTCATATCCATCTCTCCTGTCTGTCCTCTCAGGCTTACACACAGTTTAAACAACATCTGCAGAAATGAAGGGAGAAACCCTCAGAGGGATGCAACATTGCACTGAGTCTTGTATAAAAAGATAAGCCAGACTTTCCTGTCACTTAACATAAAGCCTCTTAAAACCATTTCAGCTCCAACCCCAAAATAAGAAAAACAAAGAGCACGTGTAGTCTTGCCTTTCAATCTTTATCTGAAGCACATCTACCTATGAACACCATGATACTGAGAAGCCTCCAACTTTTCAGCATTACAAACTGGATTTAAACTTGGGTGTTCTATTTAAACAGCTAGTAAATATTTGCTGATGAGTCAAAGGGGAATGTGCCCTGGCTGTGAGGATAAGGAAGGACCTTCGTAAAAAACATGCGTGTCAAGGTAAATTTGGCCAGCTTTATCAAACCACGAAACCACTGTGCTATCTGTGGAAAGCAAAAGCTCACATTGTCACGAGATGAGTTATTGACTCCAATACATAGACTTATGTAACTGGCCCAACAATAAAGTTCAAGTTGTGGCCAACAAAGTGAATGTTCAACCCTCTTGTGCTCTTAAAATGTTTAATACCTAAACCAAGACTTGTGCAAGTGCAGCTGTTATTTTCACCATACAGACTATGGGCCTTCTGAAATGCAGGATTGAATTTGTTTCATATGTTTAAGGGAAAATGTTTAACACTTATTCACATTTTCAGGAAAAACTATTTAAGAACAACTGGGCAACCATTACATAAAGCCAATAGCCCCTTAAGGGGCCATTCAGATGTAGCATCTTTTGCAAGCACAAATCCATTAGTTTCAATGTAAACGCGCGTCAAGCACGCTCACAATTCAAAGCGACGCCGTAGCGGTGCGCATTCGGTGCGACGCGCCTGTTTTTTTGTGCGCATCCGCAGCGCACCGAGATGGAAAAATCTCAACTTTTTCGAATGCATCAAGTGCACTGTATGTCATGTGATAAGAATGAACCAATCAGCTCCACGGACCTGCTTCTTCCTTTCCGTCCAACGGACTTCACAACATCCGGTGGTGTGAAAGGCAGCAAGCAATGGAGGAGCGACTGATCATTCTTGTCCAGGGATATCCAGACAATATGACCTGTCTTCGTCGTACTACTTTGACTCCAACAGAAGGAACAATGCCTGGAGAATTATCAGCTCGGAGCTTGAGATAACTGGTGAGCATGATGATACGCTATTTTTATGGCTTTGCAACTTTTTTACTCCCCCTGTGAGTGACAGGCGGTTTTGGTTGCTTAGAAATGGCAGGCGCGACAGTAGCGCAACCTCCGAAGCGCCTAGGATAAAAGGATGGAAACGGCACAGCTGACGTTTTCCACGCGCTTTTAGGCGCTACATCTGAACGGGGCCTAAGATGGGTCCTGATCTTGACACTGTGTCTTTAAGCTAGCTTTAAAGAAGCAGCTCGATATTTTGAGGAATACACTCATTTGCTCTCTTTTCTGGTCTTTCCGTTTGTATATTTTCCTTTGAAAAGTAATAAACCAAAATTTGTACCTATTCTACGTAATGATGAACCTGTAATTCGTGCTAACCAACGTGTTTTGGAAGGGTGTGGTCAAGTGACAACTATGCTGGCAGGAGTAAAGTAGGAAGCACCCCGAGCAGTCTCGTTAGGAGGAAGGTTGGGGCGATGGATGAGTCACAAAACATAGAACTTTTCTCCAGGACTTTTCCCAGGAGACTGTTGTTCAGTACCACATGAATTATGGGTCATTTTAAGGTACGTTGTCACCATGTTGCTTTAACTTCTTCCGTAATGTTATGCTAAGTACAGAACCTAACGTTAAGGACGTAATGTCGTTCATGGGATGCTAATTTATAGGATATGATATGAGCTGTTGTGTGTGCATTTTCGTAGGAAATCATATAAACTGTTGTATGAGGATACTGTTAGTGTATAATCACTTAAAACTTAGGTTTGTTTAGTTTTCGTTAACTTAGAATGAGCCCTTCAAATCTACACAGGGAACCTCCAGGGAACTTTCATGGAGCCTGCCATGTCTACAGTGGTCCTGAATGGACCAACCAAACACTAGCTCAAGTGAGGGCCTTCTGCATTTTTACGTTGAAGTGAAGGTGACTATAGGTTCACCTACATGCTTGAAAAGGGAGGGGTGTGCAGAGGGTTTTCAGTTGGTTGCAATCTGTAAGTTCACCACTAGATGTCACTATATCCTACATATTGCTCCTTTACGGCTACAGCTGGTCACTTTTACAAAAAAAAACTTTGTATCATATTTGCTGCATCATCTCCTGCTCCTATTGCCCCTAATGGCATTCTCAAGAATTGATTGTGGCGCACTGAAAACAACCAATCAGAGCAAAGGAATCTAAGGCAGCTGTCAGTCATGTCAATCACTGTTCATGAATTGTGGTCAAACTGTCAAAATAGGCAGCGCTGATCAAATTTGAATCAAGATCCTGTTACTGCATTGCCTATTTCTCACCTCAAATGCTTTCAGAAACATATTTCAGTGTACTGTTTAGCTGTAAAATGCGAAAGTTAATCATCTGGCAGCCATGTTGGAAACATATGACCAAAGTACCAAGCATCGCCAACTGCCCAGACCAACTTTGTAATTTTACAGCTTAAACTAAAATGTCTGTATGTGAAGTGCGGGGAGCTGAGAGACAATTAGCATACCTATATAAATAATAATTGCCATGTAGCCTACTTTTCTGATAACATTCTTACGGTAACACTCGTTGACTTCCTGCTTATCCACAGAATATTTTGTTTGTAGCACCATTGCGTTTTGGAGCATATTGTAATGAACAAAGTGTTAACCATAACCGCTCTATACATGCTTGTAGCTTGCACAATGAGTAAGGGCCCAATGCTACAGTGTCTCCTGCAAGTATAAACAAAGCTTTAGAGGAGCATGTTTTAAAAATTTGGAGAGAGGCAGGCTAGATGTTTCCTCTTGAACCCTCTCTTTATGCTAAGCTAATCGCCTCCCAGCTCTATCTTCATGCTTACTGTAGCACACATACATGAGAGAGGTTTTGATTTTTCTGACCTAATTCTTGGCAAGAAAGCAATAAAGTCAATTTCCTAAAATGTAAAACTGTTCCTTTAAGCCCTTCAAAATGAGCTCTCTCAAAAATCATCTACTTAGTGTGAGCATGGCCTCAGATCTTGTCAGCTTTTTAACAGTTTTCGGTGCCCTCAGAATGGCTCAAGAACACAATTACTGTAAATATCTTACTCTGCAAAGCCTGGAACGAATCTTTGTTCCTTTGTTTTTATTTTGAGGGAAATAAAAGTTACATTAAACAGGAGAGCCAGCCAACAGAGAACCATCTGCTTTGTCTGTGGGTGCTGTTGTTATTTTTCATTTTGTTTACAAGTATTTTTTTTTATATTGATTGTTTGTGTGTGTTAGCATTTACATTTTACAGTCACAGCGTTGAGCCGTCTAACAACGTCAATACAGACAGAGGGAACTTTGAAGTCGCTGCTCACTATTATGACTTGACTTTGATGTTGCCTCCGTCGTCTGAAGCTTTGAAGTTTAGTGAGGTTCAACTATCTCACACTTCTAAAATCATACATATGCAGAGGGGGACACACATGGATGGAGAGACAGAGTGATAGAGAGACAGTGAGAGCTGGAGAGAAAAAAAAAGACATAAATCAAAAGCGAGGCAATAACGGGAAGAGGGAGAGATAGAAGGAGAGAAGTGATTCAGGCAGATAACAGAGAAAGCTGGGAATATGGAGAGGAAGAGATCATAAAAGAAAATAAAAGGTGGGGGACAGAAGGAAGAAAACAGGGGCCGATAAACACAAACAAGTAGGAAAGAGTGAAAAGCCCGAGACAGGAGAGAGCGACGGCAAAACAAAAAGACAAGCAGGAAGGGAAACAACATGGTAGAGAAACAGAGAAAGAGACAACTGGGACAGATTCACAGATTCACAGGCTGACACCACAAATGTTTAAACACTAAATCTCTTTCTGCCCCCATGCTGTTTGATAGGGCCATTGTCATATTACTAACCAATTAACTTGACGACACCTCCTAACAGACCACCCCCCTGCTGACTGAGAATTATCAAAGTGCCACTTCAAACATCCATCTTTAAGAAAAACTGACTAAGAAAAGTCTGAGACAAGAGTACTGGGTAATCCCTTCAGGACAGCAGAAGAAGGCTGCAGACACTGGGGGGAGACTTTTCTATTCTCTCTCTGTCACACTGATGAGTAATAGAGTGGAGAAGAATGGGTTAACCTTTGGTTCATTAAGGTAATCATCTTTTGGATGCTTTAAAGTTGAACTTTGGAGCATTTGGAAACCTCTGAGTTAGTTCAGGCAGTCAAGTTGAGGTCATCACTACAAATTCAGTTGGCATACTTTTCTCACTGCAAATGCACTTTCATAATAGTAGTGTACTTGAAGTTCAACTGAAATATATATATATATGGTTCAATTACAGCCTGTAGCGCTTTGCTGCAGACTGGAACATGCTTTAACATTTAATCTGTCCTGTCAAATAACGCCAAAATAAGCCCAAAAAATCTTTGAATAAAAGATTCTTCATTTATAAAAAATATAAATACCACTGATGAAAGGCCTTGCATTTGCAGCAGGGGCGTAAATATAGATAGTGCAGACAGTGCAGTTGCACTGTGGTTCATGAGGTGGGGGGCCCATAGAGAAAGTTTTTGTAAAACAGTCAAGAGCATCTATAACAAAATTATATGCTTATTCCAAATAAACTATAATAGACTATTAAAACTATTAATTAAATTAATAATTTTGTATTTTCCTTGGTATTTTTTGTCATATACAGACATGCAGTGATGATTATCGACACTCCAGGGAAAAAACAAAAGCGGAATGCAGTGAGTGTGTGAAGCCAACACATTTCCCACTCCCAACTTGTCAAATACTGACGGTTAGTCAGTGGCCCTACAAATCATGATTAGAATTATGATGCTCTAGGTCCTCCCCCAATGGCAGTTTTGGACGTTCAGGAACAGCGTGTCAATTTACGCTTGTTACATGCAGTGTCTTTTCAAAACAAACTTTCATTTTTACAGGAAATGTACAGCTTTTCGTCATTTAATGCATACAGTCTCCTAGAAAAAATAAACTTAGAACGTTGGTAAAAATCTTCATTTTTTGGTTTACTTCCTTGGGTTTAGGCAACAAAAGCATGTGGTTAGGCTTAGAAAAAAATACCATGGTTTGGCTAACAACTATGTTTGTTACTAATGTAATATAATGTCCAGTGACATACGTCACTAGCATAGTATGCTCACCTGACTTTTGCTTTCACATAGGACACAAACAGCAGGCTGCTGGGTGAAAGTCCGGAGTTTGTTTGACCCATCCACCTCTTTGTACTACAGCAGCTGCCTGGACTGCCAAAAAATGCCGCCACCCAGTGAGTCTCATACCGCCACTAAAGGGTGCTTCTGTGTGTTGGTGTCTGATGTTGAGGGCCACTGACCAAGTGTTGGTATTGACAAATTAGGATTTAGACCAGATTGGTAAAAATGTGTGCAGCTTTCCAGTCAATTACAAAGGCTGAACAAACAAAGAAAAGAGCGATGGCTACTGCTGTCACACAGGCAACACTGTTTGGATCTCTGGAAAGTAAGATCCAAAAACACACCTGTAATTACCACTTATTGCCATAAGTGCCGCTGAAGAAAACTAAATGGGAATCTTCAAGATTTAACTTAACATCCTATACAAAGACCAAAACCAACAGCCTATTAGTCCATCTGTCAAAACTTTAGAACTTTCCGATCCTCTCTGTGGCTCCCAGCTCCAAGCCCATTTGTTCCTAGTGAAGATGTAAATCTTTAAAAACAATTACAAGCAAGTTGGCTGACTGAACTATGTGAAGTTAATCAATGAGCTATTCATTAGTCTGTCAATGATAAGCACAAGAGGAGCAGACAGATACTATTTAAGAGAGACTGAAAGAGACAGTGGCATTTCCAGAGAACTGCCTTCAGCTCAAGAATGTGTGTGTGTGTGTGTGTGTGTTTGTGTGTGTGTGTGTGTGTGTGTGTGTGTGTGTGTGTTCACCTACCTGTTCTCGGGGTCTGGTATGGTCATGGCTCGGGTTACACAACACATCTTGAGTGGTATGCACCTCCTGTCGCCCTGCAGAGACAGGGACGGCTGGGTAGGAGAGCTCGGAGGGTCAGGTGAAGAGGAGGATGAGGAGGAGGTGATTGGAGGGCTGCCGAGACGGGGAGATTCAGGAGGGGGTGTTTCCCAGCCGATCTCTGACACTGGGGAGCCCTTTTTGACGTACGGTGTGGCCTCGCGCATGTACTTCACTGGGCAGAAAAGGAAGACAGAGATTTCCAGTATACAGTAAGACATGGTAAAGAAGGTTGAACTGGGACATGGAATTGGCACATTTAGAGATTTAAATGTTCTTAAATGCATTAATTGGTAGAATAGAAGTATAGAAACTACTTCACTCACTAGATCCCTGCAACAGGGCTTGGTCTATTTGGGCGAGCAACACATACAGATTACTGATTAATTTAATTTCATATTGTTAATAAAAAAACTGCAAATCATGTCTCCTCACTGAAGAGCATGCTGCAAACCTTGTTTTATTAAATGCTTAATGAATGAATTAACTTGCAAAAAGGAAAATGTATTCTTAATTATGTATTCATACTCATTCATCAAGTGGCTCTGCACCCGTATAACACAACTACCTAAACTACTTTTAATTCAACTTCACCGAACACTGAAATCTGACACTGTGTTAACATCGTTTACCAAAGAGGCCAGTTCAAATCTGAGTGGGATCTATGTGTGTGACCTCATAGCCATCTTTTGATGCAAAGCCCATATCAGAGGCAATAAACAAATTGCTGTTTCAACAGGTTTATTCTTTTGAAGGCAGTTTGTCTCCGTAACAGGTCAGAGGAGGGATGTGGGGATACCAGAGATGTTTAGATACATAGCAGAAATAGAAACTGTTTAATTAGGGCCCCTCAGAGGCATTTGGCACGTATTACAGATTGTCATGGGGCAGCAGATAGAAAGATAACTCTCGGCAACATAACTGTGCATAAATGATGCTTGAACTCAAGATGTGTGGGTAGTCTGGAAACTTGTTGGTTTGACATTTTTTCGACAATGAGTTTGCTCAAAAGCTGGTTCAGTTTTTGTTTTAAAGAAAGAGTGGATTGTCTTTAAATGGACAGTTCACCCCAAAATCAGAATTACATATTTTACCTCTTACCTTTAGTGCTATTTATTGAGCTAAATTGTTTTAGTGTGAGCTGCAGTTGCAGAGTGATGAGTGATGAGATGTCTCTTAGAACTAGGTGGCACTCGGCTTGTGGTGCTCAGAGCACAAATAAATGGACCTGTGCATGTATGGCGCCTTTCTAGTCGTCCAACCACTCAGAGCACTTTTTACACTACAAGTCATATTCACCCATTCACACACACACCGGTGCCATCTGTTTTTTAACACACTCACACACTAATGGAACAGCCACCAGGAGCAAATTAGGGTTCAGTATCTTGCTCAAGGACACTTTGACATGCAGACTGGAGGAGCAGGGGATCGAACCTTGACCTTCTGATTAGTGGATGACCTTCTCTACCTCTGAGCCGCAGCCACCCACATTTGGAAAAACTCAACAGCAATGTCTGTTTTCAGAAATCATGACCCGTCTACTCAAGGTAATCCACAGACCTGCGTGTGAAAAGTTTCATGTAGGAACTATTTTCTTTCTGCCAAACTATAGCTGCCAACTGTATCACTGCAAAGAAGGAAGCCTGCATCAACTACTAGCTCACCTAGCACCACTGAGCTAGCTAACGTTACAGCTCAGCCGAAGAGGATCCTGTATGTTTACCTCTTGTGCTGTCACGAGAATGAGCTTCTTGTCCATGTGTAGATGCACTGTTCCTCCTGCGCAGTAATAACAGTAGGCAGGTGAAGTTTGGGACAGTGAAAATAGTTCCTACATGAAACTGCTACCTTGAATAACAAGGTCATGAATTCTGGAAAAAGACATCGCGGCTGGTTTCTTGGTGCTTTATGCACCACAAGCTGAGTGCCATCTAGTTCCATTATATTGGAGAGAAGGCAGACATCTCTACAGCCGATATCGCCTACCCTCGGCAACTCATACCAAAACAATCTAGACTGATAAATAGCTCCACGGATAGGAGGAAAAATACGTATTTTTGATTTGGGGGTGAACTGTCCCTTTGAAACAGACCTTTATTACATATTGAAAAAATGTGTGTACAACATGTTAGAATGAAAATAAAACAGTTTGTTGCACACACAGCAGGAAGCTGTTGACCAAATGATGACCTTCCTATCACAATGAGCTGGCATGTTGTCTATCGCTGCTGTCAGTTTTGAAATGACAACAGCAAATGTCAAAGAGCTGATAGCCAAAATAGAGTCAGTTAATTTCTTAAAATGCAAGCATGCTGTAATATATTCATCCTAACTGCAATGATGATTCACACCTTGTCTCCGCTGCTACAGGCAGGCAGCATCAAGAGAGTTACAATCCTGAAAAACCCTGAACCTACCCCCACAGCTTCCAACATCTCCTGATAGGACAGTCACAACTGATGCTGCCGAATACCTCAGAAACCCCGGTTTCCAACCGTTAAACAGAAAGATTTACTTGTAAATGTCAAACTCTGAATCACCGGAGGCTTGATAACTATTTTAAATTCCTCATGTTTGAGACGGGAGAAGAAAAGAGACGACAGGACACATGTCTCAGTGAAAGACAGAAATAGAGAGGCAGAGATAAAGCGGGTGTTCAGCGCGCTTTCTATGTCCTGAATGTTCTGAATCCTTGGTATGCCCTGGATGTTTAATTGGCATATCCCACTGTACGAGCTGGATATAATTGGCATATGGCTGGTGGCATTTGTAATCCAGCAAGTGAACTATTCTTGGTAGAAGCACTATGGACCCCTATGAGACTGTGTAACAAGCCTAACCGCCAACCTGTAGAGAAGTGATGACAGGCTGACACATAACACAGAGGAGGAGACGGGGGTGATGTGAAAGTGTCCTCAATGGACCTTCAGTGACGACGTGATCCAATTGCACAGTAGAATATAACCCACACAGTCGGATCAGATTAAAGGACTGAAAAATCCATTTGCTAAAATGCATCACAACAAGGCACAATGCGAGTGGATTCAATGGGCTGAAAAGATCGAATCTGATGCAGTTGGATGATGACAACCCGGTCTGGTTTTGTGTGTTAGGAGCCGTGGATCTATGAGACTAAAGTGCCACAAAGGCACATGTAGGATTTAAATTCAGAGTGGAAGAAGAATCAAGGCTTTAAAATCTGAGATGGACTTATGCACAAAGATACACACACTGTCTACCTCTCTGTCTCAGCTGCAAAGGAGCAAGCAAATACCTTATATCCCGAAGTGTGTGTGTGCCCGCCAGTTATATTGATGGACTTTGGAAACGGTCTGACAGACATTCCCTTGTAAACATTTTATTAGACCCCTGTTATCAAATGCATTATTTAATTTTATGACAGTGGCGCACAGTAGCAAAATGACAACATGGTCTGTGAACCACATTGTGCCTCTTAAAATATTGAATCTACAGATTTCTTTAGCTTCATTATAGTTAATGAAACCGTATAAACACAGTTGCTGTTGGGAATATAATTAATGCATGATACAACCATATCATCAGCACAATACATCCGTCTAGTGTTGCGGGGGCGCAATCAAAGGGAGAAATCTGACACTGAATTATAAATCAAAATCTTCGACTCCCAAGGACTCTCATTAACCTCTTGCATCGACTATAAATCTGGCTTCAGACTTTACGAGGCTTCACTTACCCAGGAGTGTGACAAAGAAAAACAGAATGGAATGTAGCACTGAAACAAGTGATGTATTAATCACAATTAATTTCTATTTGAGTCATTTATCAAGCAAAAATTCTTAATACTCTGGTTTCAGGGTGTGAAATGTAAGGATTTTCTCTGCTTTATACGACTGTAAATCAAATATCTTTAAAGGGTAACATCGGTATTTTCCAACCTGGCCCCTGTTTTCCCTTTTTAATGTCTAAATGACAAATGGGAACAATGATTTTTCAAATTGGTCCAGACCCCTGCAGCCAGCAGCAGTAAAACAGGCTGCAATGTAGTCCTCACAAGCAACAGAGCGCCATCAGTTTAGGTTCCCATAAAAGTGCTTGCTTTTACCACTGACAGGCTTGGACTGTTATTAGAAGTGTCTGACAACTTATTGAAAGTATTCCCACAGAGTTAAGGAGTGAGATTCTTTTCACTATCGGCAAACATACCAAACTCCACTTAAGCATTTGAAACCTGAGCAAATTGGCTCGATTTCTTTTAAAAACATGGGAAGAAGGCAGTGAGCAGCTTCACTAGAAAATCTAGAAAATTAGCAAAAAGTTACAAGAAAATTTAGCAAGAAAAAAAACAACCAACAATTAGCAAGAAAATGTCCTGTAAAAAAGGGCTAAAAATAAATTTTAAAAAAAGCATACACACATATAGTATGTATTCCATAACATAAGTTGGAATACATAATTCTGATAATCATAAATATAGTTTTCTGGATATTCATTCATTCACTTTCCATAATTATCAGTCCAGGTTTTCTGGACATTTTTCCCTATTTTTTTTTAAATTTTAAAATTTTATTTTTTATTTTTTTAAATAAAAAATAAATAAATAAATAAATAAAACCTGTTTGCTCAGGTTTTTAAAGGTTTAAATGCTTGTGAAAGGCATCTGAATGCAACACAAGAAAACTGATGTCAATCCATGTTTCAAAGGGTTAAATAAACAGCAGTGTTAGCGTGTATACAGACAGCATATTTTCACTAAGAGTTTCAGAGTTCGTGATTGTGGGAACAGTGGAAAGATGAACCAAGACAGCTATTGGGAGAAGTGTGTTTTAGTGTTTATCTCAATGGAGTCTGGTGGGTGTGACGAAAGTGATTTCAAGGCTGTTTCTGGTTACACAAAAAGGATGTTACTATTTAACAAAAATAGTCTATCTCTGTAGGGATCCTTTCTATAACATTGTCAGACACTTACAATAACAATCTGAGCCTGTCAGTGGCAAAAGCAAGCACCTATAGTGGACGTACATTGAGGGTATTTAATTACCCACAGAGATTGCATTTTAGCCTGGTTTGCCTTGCCAATACTGGACCAACTTCAAAAATGGTTGCTACACAAAAACATGGGAAAATATGGTCCAGGTTGAAAACTATCAAACTTACCCTTTAAAGTGGCAGTTTGGAGAGGTCACTTTTGGCCCTGGGATTATGTGATGGACACTTTTTTTCTCACTTTTTTAAATGATTATTAGGGGTACATTTTATTTTATACACACTGAATTTCAAAATGATACTACAGTCATGTGGCCACACAAGTCAATCATGTATTATAAAATTACACTCCACTTTCTAAACTGACTGATTTGAGAGAGAGAGAAAAAAACAACCTCAAATGCAGCTATGATTCAAACATAATGTTTAGTGGGTGATTTGTTTTCAGTGAACATTTACAATGACAGTCCAGAGGGAGGAAATGTAAACTCATACAGCAGCGTCACTGTGCCCAGAAATAGAGCTGTAACTGTTTCCAGCGGAGGGGAAAATAAATGGGGTGGAGTCCATGTGATCATTACAGCGGAAGTGTGTAAATGTGCGTGTGTTCCCATGGGTCGTGTTTCTATTCCATTACAGCACCAACGCTGCCAGCTCTGCACAATAACCTCAATAGCATGATAAGAACTTGGAGAGGATAGAAGAAGACTTGCTTAGGCCTTTGTTTGAAAGCAACAGTTACATAAGTCAAACCAAAAGATCCTAATGAGGGGCAGTCCTTCCCCATCTGTCTGATTTTAGTTTCCATTCTTCTGGCTTGTGCTTGAGACAAGCGCACACACAGACACAGCTAAATCTTTTTCATTATGACTGCCACCCTCCACTTCATTCAGAGACAGTAGCTTGCTGTTTCAGTCGTCTTGATGCAGATGTCTAAATGGCGATGCATCACCAGAGACCAACTGTTCAGCTCACTTCCTTTGATGATATTTAAAAAACCATTCACTAATTCTGAAACTGCACTCAACCTCATTCACTTACTTTCCAAATGAGGCCATTCATATCTTCAGAAGTGTTTAGAGCTAAAACACACATGCACAATGTATACACACACACTTGTTCAGTCGCATTCCTCAGCATGTGTGTTTGCGCAGCACCAACCCCCTTCCACACACCCACACACACACACACACACACACACACACACACACACACACACACACACACACACACACACACACACACACACACACACATACTCTAAGCTCTATACCACAAGGTGTAATTACTATATCAGCCTCATTGTGTCTTTTTCACTTAATGGTCCTTAACAGCATTTAATGAGGTCTGAAGTCATTGGACTTTCTGCCATATGCTTCAAATAGGGATTTTTATTTGGTGAGAAAATGAACCAAAGGAAAAAAGAAACCTCCTGTCATTAAGCCTGTGGGAGAGAAAGTCGACGGTGTAATGTTGGTGGAAGCTGGAAAGAGAACAGAGCGGGGCAAAGAGGTAGCAAAGAAGAAAAAGGCTCCTCTGATTGCAGAATGAAGGCTTTTACTCCTTGTCGGCACTGAGCAGGTAGCTGGATACTACAGCAGCACAAAAGGCCTTTACAAATCCACCCTCCAGACATCTTTTTGTAAGATTTGGACCAATATCTCAGAGAGTTCAAATATCGCCTTCGCTGAACAATGAACAATCACTAAGGTGGAGGACCTTTTTATAGAAGGAATATGACAATGAAATTTGAAATGTGCATGGCCAGAATTACTCACTGGGCTCTGAACTTGATGTCAAACTGTTACGAACTCTGCAAGCTTGTAACTTTTAACATGTAGAGAGGAAGAGGCGTGAAATATGTGTTAAGAAAAGACACTGATCTGACGAAAAGTCTTGGCAAAATTTCATGCTTTAAATGAAATTTAAGAGATAGCAAAAGAGAGCTGAAACATTATTTTCGAGCCCGTAGATTAAAGAGAATGAATAGCCAATGTCATACATCTCCTGTATGAAAACATCAGGGTAGATTGCTCTGGCCTTGAGGATGGGAAATTTGAGTCACTGTGTGTGTATACAGGTGTACTGAATTCTGTACCAAGAGAGTAAACAGAAACATGAGTAGTGCTCAAGAGCTTATTTGCCAAAAGTCAAATAAGCAGATGCAAATACAGAAGATATCACACCCACAGTGTGCTCAGAGAGACATGTTAAATGTGACATTTTCATTAAACTAAACAATAACCTGCATATTAAAGGTCCAAAATTTCCCTATCATATTAAACTGCAGTCAGGGCTGTAAATCATTATCTTATATTACATTACACCCTTTACCCTTAAGCAGATGTTTTTGTCCAAAGTGAATTACACTTGACTGTTCTCCAAATCCCTCTCCTGTGTAGCGCTTGTCCAATCATAGCTTTGCAACCATAACTACGCACTTCAGGTCTGTCAAACTCTGGATTTCTCCACATACTGAGGTGGTGTGCATGTTGTTGCAGCAAGATACTAGACGTTTCAAGAGTTAAAAACCTAAAAACAATCGGCCAAATGTGAAAAGGCACAGACACACCACATTGACATCAAATAACTGGTGGCAATGCAGGCCAGCTGTTGCGTCACCTCACGTCACCTGTGTCTCAGCCAAACATTTACACTTGAACACACTGCAAAGACTACAGCCGAAGGCCAACTAGCACATACGTTCAGGAAATAACTCTCCATAGCTGCAGGCTATGGTAGTCTGTATTCATCATTCAAAAAGGGAAACCTATAGGATGGATTCATGACACTACTTAGCCAGTCAGCACATCAATAACACAACCTGATATTGATACAACAAATGATATTTACTGTGCGCTAGTGAACAATAACACAAACAATTACGAACTGTTTCTGCTTAAGAGCACAATGGCTAAAAAGAATAATCTTACCTAATATATCTAGGTTGTTTGATCTCGCTCCCTCTTGACTTAAGTAGTTTGTTTGCTTTCCTCACTTTTGTTTCTCTTCTTAAACACCGAGCTGAACTGCCTCCTCTCACTGGCAGACTCTGCTGTCTCCAATGCCATTCAGAATGCTGAATTAGCCAAACAAAAAAGCCGACAAGGGCCAATCAGTGCCAAAGGTAGGGGACACAACCAAAAAACTGCGGCGACAGATGCTCACTGACGGCCCGACATTGACTGTCGTCCTAGTGTGTCAGAAACATTATAAAACATTGTGTTTATCTCCTCTAATGTGAAATGCAATTATTAGCATGCCCTGTTAACAGGCCAGCTTCCTATAGAAATAAACTATCCTTATGGTACTTCCGGGGTTACAGGTTTCGTTTAAAAGCACATCTTTGCAATTTTTCCCCACTGTGTGGTTTTTAACCTCAGTCTTTTAGCATGGTATCATATGTGTAGCCCTGAAGTGCATATTTAAAGGAATACTTCATCACCCAATTTACCATTTGTATATCAATTACTCACACCATTGAGTGCACAGTAACGTTGCCCACGTACAGTTTCACATGGTGTGTGTTTGGGATACAGGTCCTAGGAAATTTCAGATCAGTTTTTGTGAATTTGATAGTACGATTGCTTTATTGAAAGTGTTTATATGTTGTATTGACTTTAAAGTGGGGCGCACTGGTAGAATGACTGACTGACTGACAGAATGACACACTGACAGTTTCCGTGATTATGTACAGCATACCATACCATGACTTAGTCATACCAAAAATTAGAAAAAAACACCAACATTGGTCCACAGGGGGAGCCACAGCGATCGGTCGCATTTTAGCCATTTTGAAGCATTTTTCTGTTGTTATAGCGCCACCCAGTTGCCAATTAGAGTTAAATTTCTCCAGTCACCTTGAGGCGTCCTGTTCTACATATCTACCAAGTTTAGTAAAAATCCATATGGCGGTTAGGCCTAGATAAGAAATTAGCTCTCTAGCGCCCCCATTTTGTTTGATGGGGTCAATAATGGAGGGGTCCCCTCAGATTATGTGTGGTCATATGCCTACAAAGTTGCGTGGTGATCGGTGAAACCCTTGAGATGTTATACACCTTTATGTGATGAGCCACGCCCTCCGCAATATTCATTGCCTTATAGAAGCTCAGTTTTAGTAAGTTTTCCAACTTTTGCCAAGAGGGAACTTTAGATATTGGTCCCTAGATTATGTTCACCGAGTTTCATGCAGATCGGTCAAACTTCCTAGGAAGAGATCGATTTTAAGTGTTTTTCAAAAAAATTACAAATGGCGGAAAATCTAGATCACCGGAAGTTATGGTTCTTGAGGCAAATTTGTTCCTCATGAGGAGAGGCATCTCTGTGCAAAGTTTCACGTCTCTACGACATACGGGGCATGAGATATGCCCATTCAAAGTTTGCAATTTCAATGGGTTGCTATAGCACCCCCCTTTGGCCAATTGATGTAATATTGCATCATTCGCATGACTCTCTACCACTGTGCCAAATTTCACATGGACTGACCAAGTCAGTGAGGAGAAGTAAGATTCGTGAAGAAAATTGTTTCTTTTGCTTGCATGCCTCTGGGATCCAAAAACTGAGTAAATTCTTCATGAACTCAAGTCATAGGGGGCCGCATTTAACTACAGAAAAACCATATCAAAACATCCCTTTACAACTCGTACAGTATAATCCAAGTCATTCATCCAGTTGTATGCTCAATCCTTCCCGAACACACACATTTTCGCTAAAATCTTAGTATTTAGAACTGAAATGAAAGTGAAACTTATCTATGGTCTCTTTAAAGCCAGACTCCACTGACAAAAACAGCTATTTTACCTCGCTGAACATGGACACTGCTGGTCTATCACTTCTTCAAATAGTTAGTTTGTGTTATTGTGTGGCTTTGGTGTTGTAAAAAGTTAGATCAGATTCAGTGGAGTGTATGTGCTGTGAGACAGGAAAGTTTGACAGTAGCAACAGTAACTAACAGCAACAGTTACTAGGGGGGTCAGGGTTAGCTGATGGCCTATTGAAGCTCTATAGTCAAACATTCTCAGTGCATCATCCTCTCTACCAAAATCTTATGTATATTCTGCTGTCCTGGTCGTCCATGTTTTAACTTGTCTCCAGTCTTTCAAGGAAATTCCTCAATGTTTGCTCACAAGAACCAAAATAAGCAGTGGCAACTATTCCTAATGCCAAAAGGATGTTAGCTGAGAAAAGTGGAAAAAGTGAAAGGCGTGATACATAATCTTAATTAACATCAATCCTCAAACCAGTGAGCTGTGTGTTCCATTATTTCTATAAATGGCAGCATTCACCACCATATTCAGTGAAAACCACAACCACAGAACGTGTGAACAGATGGTAGTTTTTACAGTAGGCTGTTGACTCATCTACAGTGACACAGATTCAACAGAAGTCCGTGAAGCTGCATAACAGACTTCTTAATGTGGGTCATTTTTGGTCACCCTGTTGAATCTTTTTTAAATTCCCAATTCAATCATTAAAGTGAAGTATTCAGCCACTGTGGGGTTTAGTTTTATGCTGACCATCACAAGAAAACTGGGACAAAACAAACAGAATGTACAAAAACACGACGCTTACACCTGGAGGGGAAAGGAGTTTTTGTCTGCTTCAAACAAAGCCAACAGGATGAGCTTTAACTCTCTGTCTCTGCTTTTGTTTTGGCTGTATAAACATTCACAGGGGAATGAATGATTGAATCTATTATCTCCGCCACAACAATCACTACTGCAACACCACAGTTGTTGTTATTATCATCACCACTGCCATCATCCGCTCTGAGTCAGGCTCCACAAACAGTAACGGAGGAGATGATAGTTTCTCTAATGACATAAACAGGCAGCTGGTAGACACATCGACTCTCTCTCACACACACACACACACACACACTCACACAAACACACACACACACACACACACACTCTGCACACTCAATCACGTATACTGACTGTAGCATCAGTCTAGACTACGCTGTTGATGACATGATTACACACACATATACACACAGGCTCCTAAACACACGCTCTGCATCACACTACTGACAGCGGCAGATACACACACTCACAGACATACCCATCCAGATGTCAGGTGATGACAGGTACTGCTTGTTAGGGGATCAACAGGGGAGCTTACAGGACACTGACTCATTTCCTGCCTGCTGAAGTGTGGCAGATGTTCTTTATTGTATTCTGACTTTCAGTTCTTCTTTTCTTCTGCTTTCATGTTTAGGCTTTTCTTTACGCTTGTCTGCTTCTGTCTGAAATCAAGAACGCACTGTTTCAAAAATGGCAATGAATTTCGATGGTAAATCCACCACTTCTTACACTTTAAATTGCATGTGTGAGAGCGGAAAGCTTGACAGGTGCAGCAACAACAAAGCAGGGCAGAAGTGTCACTTTCTTCAGCTTTAGGGTTTGACTTGTGTCTAACCCATATTTAACCAGATAAGTCCTACTGAGATCAACTGAGATCAACAATGTCTTTTACAATGGACACCTGGCTAAGACAGCAGCATACAAAAAAGCACACAATAAAAACATAAAAGATATACATTACTGCGCACAATGACAAGAACCAACCGATTCATTCCTCCTTGTACTTATGAGAGCTTTAAAATCAGGCAGAGAGACCAATTCACATAGTTTCTTTCTGAATTCCAAGTCAGAGAAGCAGAGAACATGAAAGCTTTCATTCCCAGCTCAGTCCGTGCACTAGGAACAGACAACAAAACTAAGTCTTGAGATCTCAGACTGTAGCTACAACCAGACCTCTGTTCAATCAAAGTACAAATGTACGAAGGGAGTTTACCCAGCAAGGCTTCGTAAATGAACAAATACCAGTGACTGAGCCTACGAAAGGTCAAAGATGGCCAACCAGCCCTGGAAAAAAGCGTACAGTGATGATTGAGGGTTTCACAATTTGTAACAAATCTCAGTGCACTATGATATGCAGTATCTAACATATGCAAACAATGTGCACATGCCTTCATGTACAGCAAATCACCATAATCCAGAACAGGTAAAAACGTAGCAGCAACCAGTCTTTTCTAGCCACAAAGGAGAAACAGGACTTGTTTCTGAAATAAAATCCTATCATCAGCCTCTGCTTTTTATGCAGATGAGGCTGAAGTTAGCCTCATCTTCTGCCTAGAAGGCTTAGATTCTCAAATACCATACTACAACAGGAACTAAGACTCTTTGTTTGGATTTAATGCATACAAATTACTCGAGCATACTATTATTTACCAAAAACAGTTAGTTAATACGCTTCACACCTACATACAGTATCTACTAGGCTTGGGCTATATCATGGTATTACAGTATACCAGGGTATTTCGATATCCTGGTAGGTAAAATTTTCAATACTGTCAAAAATACAGATGCTGCTCGTTCTACTAAATTCATAAGGATATGCTGTATTCAGGTGATGTATTGTAGTGCACAGCCGGTGCCACCAGAGGTCAGTCTCTACTGGTGGAACAGGCAGCTTAGCCAACAAAGATGGTGACTGTGATTGTTGGCGATTATAGTTCTAAGACCATAGTTAAAGAATCTCCTTTTTTAAGTGTCTGCACCACAAGAATTAGGAACACTTCTTCTAACAATGTTTTGTGGGACATCTTTTAGCTCCTCTTTCAGCATCTCTTCAAGCACAAGAGGGATCGTGAGTGACCCAAGTGTATGGTGAGCCAATGCAGAACCAGCAACCAGCATTTTTTAAAACCTGTTTGCTGTGTAAACAACGGACAACACCAAACAAAACACAAACAAAAGCTTGTAACAAAAAAATGGATACAAGGCAACTTTGACTTGTCAAAGCATAATATAAGAATCATCGATAATCGGCTCACATCACTTCAGCATTCCTGTTGGTGGCGTTAATGCAAACAGAAAAAGAAGTTGAAGGTATTTACAGTAGTTCTCGGGGTGAGAGTTTTTGTCAAGTGTTTCCAAAACTGTTTGGTCTGAAAATACCTTATGACATAAGCCCTGTTTCCACCAAACACTTTCAGTATGGTACCTTTGGAACCAAAAATAACCCTTCAGACATGGTACCTAGACCCTAGCGTTTCCACCGCAAACAGTAGTCTTAAATGTGTCTGTCCAGTACTCACTGTATTTCCTCATTACCGGTGACACAGAAAGAAGTCTGCACCTCGTTTATCATCCACATAAAGAGGTTGCATGCCTGCATTTTCAGAACAAAACAGAACAGGCTAGAGTGAGACTCTCTCTTTATTGACTATTTAAAAATAGGTTGGTGCATTTAGTCCTTCTAAGGCAAGCTCAGGGGTTTAGTGTTGCCGGAGCCCACAGGAACGACGCTCCTTTTTTTGCTTTTTTTTTCTCTGAGTGAAGATTGGGATATATGCCGTCCCAGTTGAAAGTAATACATATAAACACTAGAAGATCCACTCATTACTAAAAGTGTATGTCATATAAAAACTAATGGAATGGTCAGAGTTGTCACTGTGTCTTTAAGGTGGATTCACATCATCAGCTCATGCATTGAGTAACATTACAAGTTAATGTTTCACCTTTAAAGTTGCCGGCAGTCGGGCCAGTGAATTAAGTTATTTTTCTCAGACTCCAGCTGCTGCATACTCTCCATAATATGAACAGTGGTACATGAGCCTCAAAACCAGCCAGAACTCAGCCCTGAGCAGAGTGACCGTCCGCTATTGGCCAATCAACAGACTGCTCCACTGATCACAGCTCCACCCTTTAGTACCAAATCTGTATGCTAGGTACCCCAACAGAGGGGTGACCAAAAATGGGGACGGTACGGAACGGTTCCATTGGTACCATCATCAACTTTTCACAGTGGAAACGGAAAAAAAAGAGTACCAAGCTGAACTATACCGTACTGCTCGGTGGAGAAGGAGCTATACAGTACAGTGCATCTTACACTGAATTCTATCACCAGCAGCAAATCTTTCAGCATTCTTTAGTTTTTTGTTTCGCTTTCTTTTTTTATACACAAATGCCATCATAAAACGTATATCCTGCTGAAATGACAAACGATAGATACCAACCAAGACTACTATCTACAGCATTAGAGGCTACTGTGGAAAAACTGCAGAAAACTAACTTTCTTTCACACATAACAGTAAATAAGAAAAATGTACTGAGTATTCTCAACACCTCTGGCTACTGACAACCTGTACTACTCTGAGGTCAGTAAAAATCAATTTAGCCTTTTAGCAGCAAGCCAACCTTGGAAAGGCTTTGTTCAGCCTTCGATTAACGATCACACAGGTACAATCAGCAAAATACATAAATACTCTAAATAAATAATCTGACCTCTCCTTGTGTGGACAGACATCATCTATATCTCCTTCTGAGTCTAAAACCCTCTGTAATCTAAATTTGGGAATAATTTTTGCATGTGAGTAGGCCTATATCCAGTTTTAATTATAAACATAAGTGGATTGAGCCACACAATTCTCCAAAGGAATTGTGTTCATCTCTTTTTATCTTAATCAAATTGCTGTTAGTGCTGAGGGAAAAATAAACTTAACACCCCCATGGTTGGACAGAATTCATCATTGCATAAAACAACAACACAAAAACGAAAACAATGGGAGGAAAAGAAAACAGCTGGGAACATCCAGAGCTGCTATCCCTGTATGACCGTCTCTTGCAGCTACAACTGACACCTGCAAGGTTCTCTCATTACTGCACCAGGGACTTATGAAGTTGTTACCACCGGCAAGTAAGGGAGGTCACGTCTCCTGATGTTGCCATTCGAGGCATCTCACAGGTTCTGTAGGGGGCTGATATCGGGAGAGAAGCCAGGAAATGCTGACTAAGACCGCTGTGCCTTTTTTCATGTCTTTTTGAGAGAGAAGTTCAAGTCTTTCACACTTTCTCTCCTCCACACACCTGCCCATTAGGCCTCCTTCACTACGGACATTTTGACATGTCACAGTAGGAACAGGTATAAATAATAAAATCAATAATGGCTGAATTCCTTGCATTTGCTTCAGTTTCAGGGTCTTGTCAAGGCTTACTGGGACACTTGAATACAGCAGAGCCATTGTTAATGTTATTAGTAACACCGGTGCTTTTCTTACTATGACAAGTCAAAATATCTGCTGTCAGAGGGGCCAATCACTGCGTGAAGCTTGTCAGATTGTTTCGAAAAAGTTGCAAAAATTGTCAGCTGCAACCCACTCCATCTCTACGTCTGAAACATGTGCGGAGAGGGGGTTCAGATACTGTTTGACAACTCAGCAAGCACTTTGTTTGAATCATACTGCAGTACCGTGTGTGGCCTGGAGCTCTTCTGTTGTAGGACCAGGATGTGTTGACAGTTTGCCACGCAGCCTCCTATCAGTGGCATGTGACAAAGGCCTTTTTCACAGCAGACATTTTAACTTGTCACAGTAGAAAAAGCCCAGGTGTTACTTAACATTAACGATGGCTCCATTCTATTCAAGTGACCCAGTAAAAGTGACCTGATTAAGCTGGACATAGGCTGTACAATCTGAGCCTGTTTCTGGCCCAATTTTTTGACACACGACACATTTTAGAGACAGACCAAATATCAGATTTGTAGGGTGTTGTTGGCTGTGCAATGCACATGGGGGGAGTGAGCACCAATCATGGCCCTATCAACTGCTCCTGAAATTGCGTCCGAAATTTTAGTCATTATCATCAGGCTCTTGCACAGTTGACGCAGAGCCATGAGTCATTTCCCCCAGCGTCAGTGCCTTTTCACACTCAGTCAATCGCACAGGGTAGCTGATACCCAACTAGTTGGTTGGTGCTGCTAATCTGCTGACGTGTGTGTGTGTGAGAGAGGGAATCAAAACTTGGACTGACTCATTTTTGCAGAAGTCATACTTCAGCTGGCAAACAAACTTTTACCTGCCCACAGTACTGGAGATTTCAAACAAATCTTTATTGACAATTGTCAATAGCCAGAACAGTCCGCAGGGGCAGACGCACCGTTTCATTTTCTATTTCACTGTAGGCTACAGCGAGAGGACTCATGTTGTGGCTTTACTATCGGACCGCACAGTGTGAGCACATGAATCATTAGCTTTGGCTTTACATCGCTGAGATTTACTCATACAGTGGGAGTTGGAATTAAACAACAACATTTTTACAACAGGCTGCATTGTAGAGTGTATGTCAAGCTTTCGGCAGCCCTCCAGGTAGACTTTGTTATCTCATTTAACAGCTCTCAAGTTGCACTGCACAAGTGCTGGCAATATTCTGCACAACTACAAACTTGTAATTTTTATTTATTGCATTCCATCATGATGTAATTGAAGGCATTATTTGTGCATAACCGATTCCTCGCTGGACCCCCATAACAGCACTGGCTGTGGTTGCGAGCAGCTTTGTGGCACAGCTGCACAACCCTCATTGATCCCCAAAGAGAAATTCACTTTTGACCTGTCAGACTACACGCTGAGCCACAGAACAGAGCCAGCAGAGAGCTGGCGTCTCGCTCAGGGGACGCTTTAACAAAGCGGATGCTCTCTGACATGGGTGCTTGAACCCATGGTCCTCTGAGTTTTTTGACCACAGGGTCAATCCGCTGTCCTCTTCCAGGCTCTTCCAGCCTGCGTCAGGAGTGAGTGGTCGCTGCCTATTCTAGCTGAATTTGTTTTCCATCTTCCTAATGAGTTTCCAAGATGGCTTGTCAGTGCTACAGTAAAATACACAGAACACAAACGTACAAGCTCTGGTGCATACACACTCGCACAAAATGCACTGCATTGTGCACACACACACACACACACACGCAGAGAGATGCACACTCCTCTCCCTTGAGACATGTACTAGCTCTCCTAACAGTTGAATCTGATGTTTCCTCCTGATCTCATTCCCCATGTAACACAGTCTTCCTCTCTCACATCTTAGAAGGTGGCTTACACTCAGGAATAAAAACAGGAATAAATCACTCATTTTTAGGCGTCTTTTTTATTTGAAATTAAAGTTAACATACTTGGTGACATGTTAAGCACCCTTTGTGCCTCTAAATATCCATAAAACCCCTTAAAAACGCACTTTGTCGCTTCGTACTATTCCTCTGTTTCACAGCTTTGCCAAATGCGAATGATCTCTGCTAAACTGCAGCTGAAGTGAACTTCTGTCTCTCTGTTAGCCTTAAGTTAACCCTCCCTGTCGTCTTCATATCAGCCTCTTAGCCTCCCTCGTTGGCTCTCCTTCTGTTCTGTCTCTTTCTATCTGTCTCCCTCTCAGCACTTTCCCCATTAAATTCACATTTCAGCTCTGCCCCCCTCCCGTCTCTCTCTCTCTCCCTCTCTCCATCCTCCTCCTCGTCTGCTCCGTTCCCTCTCTCACTCTTTCTTATCTGGTAAGTTTTCAGCTGGGACCTGCTTTTTCCTTTGCAGTATTATAGCCCTTGTGTCCCCCTGGGAAGGCTCATCACCATGCCTGCATGTGCATGTGTATATGGGGTGTGCAAGAGTGAGAGACACTTTGTTCTTCCTATCTTGGGTCCAAAAGTCCTCACAGGAACAGGAATAAAAAAAACAACAACTCAGAAGTGGGCACTTGTGTGCAACATTTTTCCGGTGTGTGTGTGTTTGTGTACTCGTATGTGTGTGTTAAGGGGGTAAAATGATGTTCATCCTTCAGAGTGGAATCTGCGTTCCATCAGTCTAATTTTCATCTTCACTTTTGGCTAAAAACAACTGCACAACGCCAATCTGGCTACACTGCTTGTGCGAGTGAGTTGAAAGCAAGTGGGTCCGCGTGCCTTTCCATATGTGTGTACGAGTGTGTGTGTGTGTGTGTGTGTGTGTGTGTGTGTGAGAGAGAAAGAGAGCCACACACACTTGAGATGTGGAACTGGATTTGTTTGAACATGAGGGGAAAAGAGACGATAAGAGTTTGACCTTGTATGATTCTCCCATGGCACCTCTGGTTGCATAATAACTATTTCCTTAGAAATCCAAAATGTGCTTTTATACAAAAAGGCAGCCACTCAGTCACCTGTTTCCCAAATATGAAATAAACCTTGGGTGTCCTGCAAAGCTGCACTACATATACGATTAACTATCCTCCCGTCTCCTGCTGTAAATTAAATAAATTTGCAGAGAAGAAAAGTTTCACTTCAGTTTGCCACCCTGGGAGACTGTTCGTCACAACAAATTCTGACTTTGTATATGAGTAACAAAACAGATTTGATGAAATGAGATATGAATAATATAGGCTGCTGCAATAAAAACACCATCTTTTCTTTCTTCGGTCTCGCTATTAACCAGAACCTCCTTTCTTTAATGGAAAGTAAATCACTCCCTGCAGCAGACGTTTTCATTCCTTCAACACTCAGAGCCCCGCTGCTTTCCATTCTGTTCCTCTAATCAGGGAGTGATTTGCGCCTGGGACGCAAAGTGAATGCAATCAACTGGCAGGTAGAATAGGAAACTTGCAGCATTTTGTGGCCTGAGGGGCCACTGACCTGCTGGATCATATGCATAAAACAGCCCAACACCAGTCCAGGAAATAGAAAGCCATGAGGGATGATAAACTCTCAGCCTCACTGAAGGATGAGGTGCCCATGCATGTTAAGGTCCAGAGCTCCCTTAGGGATCTCTGAGAGAGGTTATATTGGGTCTTCATAAAAATGAAGCTGAAATTCACCCAAACTCAACTCTTATCTCCCCAGGAATGCTGCACAAGCCTTCACTAACACATGTGGGGCTCCCTAAAATAAGATCCAGTGGGATAATTTGAAGCATGCATGTGGTATTAAAAAGTTTGGGATTCCCCGACCCACACACTCCTCTTCACCTCTGGGTCCCTCATCTTTTATGTCAACCTCACACACACACACTCTGCCCAGGCTGCCTACCTTCCAGTGTCACCTCTTTCCCGGCCCGTTTCAGTGCCTGCACAGCCTCGTCGTGGGTCGCGTCCCGCAGGTTCACGCCGTTCACGGACAGGATGGCGTCCCCGACGTACAGAGCCTGTGTCTGGTCCGCTGCGAGCCCCTTGAAAATCTTACTGATGAGGATGGGCATTTTATTCTCCTTCCCTCCTTTGATGCTGATCCCAAGTCCCCCGACCTCCTGCTTGGTCACCTTAACGCACCGCTTTCTGTTCGCGATCGCCTCGGGCACTCGCTCCGGGAGGTCCGTGAACGCGTTGCGCACAGTTTGGGGGCCGTTGTTGGAGTTGGCGTTATTGTTGTCAAGGTAAGATCCGTTGGTAACGCCGTTGGAGTTGACATTTTCGTTCACGCTGTCGTTAACGCAGCTCTCCTCGCAGCTCAACGTGAGCGCTTCCTCGTTCAAGTTGACCAAAACTTTGTGCCACCGCTCCCGCACCCAAACCTCCACAAATCCACTTTTTTGCACTCCGGAGGCACCTGAAACTCCCGTCGTTATTACCACCGCCATCTTTGGAGCATTTCTTTAAAATGACATGTGATTGAGTTACCAGCACGCTCTCACACATTAACTTCCACGCCGTCTCCCCCCTCACGCTCAGGCTGGACTTTGCCCCTCTCAAGTTTTCTGCGGGACTTGTCAGGCGTCCCGACCAACCAGCCTGAGCCCTTTCGGCGCAAGGCTGCTCCCCGCTCCGCCTGCCCGAGATCCTATCTGCTGGGTGGAGTTTGCTCCCCCCGCCGTCAGCCGATCCCATCTCTAGATCCTGCATGCACAAAATGTGTTCATCATTTCCCCTCAACGCTGGAGACGTGACAGCTGATGCAAAGTTAATCAAGAATAAAACAACAAATCCATTCATCCAGCCATTTTACTCCTATCTGGATAATATTACCACCATAATATATCCTTTGATGTTGAAATATATTTGTCATATACCAGCTTTAAAAGGAAATCAATGTCTATTTCATGAATAAAACAATAGTTGGGTTTTGTGTGTCTGTAAACGTGAAGCTGAAGAAGTGACAGAGACACGATGATAACTATTCTTAAACGTCTTTGAATTAATAAAATAATCTTAAATATGTCTATCACTGAGTTTCCAGTTTTCAAATTCCCAGTGAGACCCACTCTGCTGAGCGCGCTCATGCTGCGCACCGGTTACGCGCGTACAAGAATGCGCCTGTGCCTGTTTTGATGTGTCAAAGCGAGAGAGAGGGAAAGAGCGTTTTGTTAGGAGGCTCTGACATGGAAAGACCCCCCTCCGAGGTTTCGCTCTCCATCTCTATTATCATTACTCCAGAGGACATCCACATAACCCCTGTCAATCCTGCAGGCGCGTGAGAGTTCAGATTAGTGAGCTCAGACCGCGAGGGTGCAACCAGTGTCACTGCTGTGTGACGGTGATAGGAGTCTGAGTCCTGTGAGTGACTGACAGGGATACAGGAGAGAAGATGGAGACAAAAGACATGATGGAGCTTCAGTGAGTCATCAGGATGTGATGAGAGGAGGAACAAACGAGCAGCAGCTGCTGTGACTTCAGTGAGGACAGAAAAGTTACATCTTTTTGGATGTAACAACGCTTAGCTCTATAAATATGCTTTTTCTTATATCAGCCGTCACTGTGAAGCATGGCACCCTTCTTTCAGCTTCACCGAGCTATTAGCAGTGGGGCTGCGACACCTACTGGTGACACTTTAAACTGATGAGGGTTCAAATCTGTCCTGGCCAAAGGGAAGCTCCCACAGCTAAACAAAATGATACACAAGGGTCATCTGTAGTGCAGTCAGAATAGTGACCAGGCTGCCATAAAATATTGTCATGGTGGGAGATTTTAACATAGTTGTATCAACTCATTATATTAACATCCTGCCAATGATTTGTAATGTGTCATTTTTATTCAGTTTTCAGTGGGTGTTCTCTTACAGGTGAAACAAAGACAATTTCCTGTGCTGGTGTGAAAAAGAATATTTTATCCTGTTCTAGAAACACAGCAGTAACCCATCTCCTGTCTTTAAATGTGAAATTTGTAATCCACTAACACAAACCAACTATCATTTCTTAAAGGAGCAGTGTGTAGGATTTACTGGATATATTGGCAGTTGTAGTTGAAACATCTTCTGATGCGTAGCTAGGGCACATCATCAGTGATGTTACCTGAGGTCATTGGGTGTTTCGGGTCTTTCGAACATCAGACACCCTCACCAGGACAATGTCATGTCTGAGGGTGGTCTTAACGACATGCTGAGGGAACTTGAGGTGACTGCCCAAATCCACTGGCAGCTGCCAGTCCTGTGCAGTGTTGAGCAGCCCTGATGTTGCTCTAGGTGTTGTTCTTGGCTTCTCCCCAGCTCTGATGAAGTTGATGTTTTGCTTCATGGGTTTTGACCTTCGACAGCTGGTGATGGCACTACAGATGCTCCCGGCAATGGTCTTGAGCTCCTGGTCATGTCGCCAAAGGTATCGGCTTTCTCCCAGAGCTTTTGGGCAGCAACTCAATATGTGCTCAAGGGTCCCCTTCCTCTGGCAAAGGGGGCATGCTGGTGTATCGACCAAGCCCCAGCAGTGCAGGTTGGATGGGGTGGGAAGATCATTGTAGATAGCCTGGACCAGGAACTTGATGTGGTGTGGCTCTGCCCGCTCCTCTCTAGTGGAGCCTGCCATGTTGCACTGCCATGTTTCTATAGTAGCCCAGAACGAACAAACCAAACACTGGCTCTGGATAGGGCCTTTGGCGTTTTTACAGTACCTAAAGGCCACCGTAGGTTCTCCAAAATAATTGGAAAGGGGGAGAGGATATTCTGTTAGTTGCAGTCTGCAACCTCATCGCTAGGTGCCACACTGCTCCTTTATTTGAGTCCTACAAATGGAAGAGGCGTGACAAACCAGTATTGTATGTATAGTGTGTACAGCATAGTAAAGTGTATAGTATGTATAGTACACAGTGTTTGCCCTTTGATTTATTTTACTATATGAATGTATGACTACAGGCTGGTAATATAAAGCAACAATGATAACAACAGCAACAATGTATTTTCTCATACATTTAGCAATTGTGCTCTGTAAATTGCATCGTCAGGAATCCAAGCAGCAACTGCTGCTGGAGCTTTATTGTTAATGCTCAGTTTCTTCTTCTTCTTCATCTTCTTCTTCTTCTTCTTCTTCTTCTTCTTCTCCACTAAAAGTGTTCATGCATCAAAAACCACCACCCAGACATGAGGATCATCTTCTCTGGAACCACACAGGGATGCAGGTGAAAACTGTAAAATGTAACAACTTGTAACTTTTTCTTAATTTTCTCTCAACCATATTTTCATAAACTCGTCCCAGACCATTGGTCTAATTTTCCAAAACCTTTGGCTGGATCATCTACAGAAATCGCTGATCTAAGGTTATCGAAGAAATTTTGAAACATCGGTCCATCTTTAAGTTATGCATTTTCAAACATTTGTCTTTCAGTTCAGTTTTACTCATATATCAAAAATAGCAAAAGCAATTGTAACCACACTTGGTGAACATGTGTGGATGCTTTGTGCACGCTTCGCTAACCAGTCTTGCGAAACTCTGCTTCAAGAGGGCGTCACAAATGTGAAAAGTTTTTATCTCATAGTCAGCTACAGGGATGAATACAGAATTTGGTTTGCATCCTCTTCAGTTATGACTCAGTCAATGCATAAAATTTGGAAATGATTGCTTAAAGAGGGCGTGGCTTATTACAATAACATCTACATTTCAAGACATTTCACATTCCAAACTAAAAAAAACATGATGTATTATCACCAATACGTCTCTACAGAGCTGATTTTTTTTCCCAGCACATCCTCTGAAATGAAATTTTCCCATGTGATATCATCGCCTCAAGTTGTCAGGAGATGTGTAAAGAATCATGTCTTCCTGATGGTGCAGTGATGTAGTGAGTAAGTCACTTGCTTTGGAGAGAGAAGTTGAACATTTGACTCCCCATGTGGGCAAGTACCACACTCCATAAGCAATTTACAGAAGTCTCTAACAGTACATCAGAAAGCAGTAGGTTAAGGTATGATGTTTTCTCAGGATTGTATCCCCAGCAATTAAATTGTTGTGAATGCTTTAAGTTCTGTGACACTCTCTCAGCCTTCTGCTTCTGAGGCTGGTTTGGCTTCCTGGCCCTGCAGCTGGTGGGTATCTCCTGTTTCTGCCTGACTGCTTGTGGTTTTAAAGTTGACACTCCATATCGTCTGCTACTTTATTAATTCTCATACTAAAATTTCCAATCTCCTTTGACAGATCTTAAATATCCAACATATTTGACTCAAGTAATAATAATGAATCCTGTCAAAAGCCACTATGACCCCTGACAGTCAGCTGTAGTTGAGGGGCAAGGTGGTTGGCTTGTAATTCAAAGGTTAAGAGAGAAAATCCTGCAGGTGGTCTGAATCTTTGCATTCTCCAGGACAACATGTGACACTCTTCACACAGTAGCACTGTGTACATAGGATGTATTCCAGATCTTGAATGAAAGACAAGTTTTATACAAATGTAGTCAAGCAAAACACATTATCACTGAATGCAACATCAAACGTTTTGCTTCTTTTTTTAGTTCAAAAAGAAACAAAACATTTGATGTTCAGTGAAACGACATTAATCCACTCTCCCTTGAAAATATGAAAATGGCCTGACACTCTGATCTTGGAATAGCTCTAAGAGATGACCAACCAATGGGACTCCATCTTAGACTTGATACATGCGTCATTCACATCTGCTACACATAAGTTAATACAACAGAAAGTGGTACATAGAGCTCATCTTATTAATGTTGTACTGGCAAAGATCTACCCGAATGTTGTACCATTGTGCTCTTGATGTAGCGGCCAGCCAGCAGACTTGATGCATACGTTCTGGTCATGTCTAAATGTGTCCACCTTCTGGATAAGTATTTTTAAAGCTTTTAGTGACGTTTGAAACCAGCTGGACCCTTACCCAGTCTGGCACTCTTTGGTTTAACTTTGAAGGAATACGGTGCTATCTTATCAAACAATCAGTCAATCAATCAATTTTATTTATAAAGCCCAATATCACAAATCACAATTTGCCTCACAGGGCTTTACAGCATACAACATCCCTCTGTCCTTAGGACCCTCACAGTGGATAAGGAAAAACTTCCCAAAAAAAACCCTTTAACGGGGGAAAAAA
>NC_065511.1:19577189-19587551 GCF_006386435.1 Epinephelus moara | reverse complement strand
AGCCTAGAGGTAACAAAAGCGTGGACCAATTTTTCTGCATCTTTTCGGGTCAGGATAGGCCTAATTTTCACAATATTACGCAGATGAAAAAATGCAGTCCGTGAGGTTTGTTTTAAATGAGAATTAAAAGACAAATCTTGATCAAATATTACTCCGAGGTTTCTTACGGTAGTGCTAGAGGCCAGAGCAATGCCATCTAACAAAGTCTACATGGTCATAGCTTTCACTGCTCTCCTGGCAAGACATTTGATCCTCCCAAATTGGAAGCAACACGCTCCCTGATCTTTTTCTCATTGGGTCAAAGATGGGGTTTTTTTTCTATTTGTTTGTTTCTATTTGTTTGTTTGTTTTTGGTTTTCTCTTTTCTTTTTTTCCCCCCTTTCTTTGTACATTTGTTTGAGTAATCAATACAATTATTTGATATAGTAATGTCAGTTCCACTCCTTCACCTTTATGTGTTCTGTAAGCTGTAATCCTATGGGTGGGTGGGTAGGGTGGTCGAGTTTCTTTATGTATGTGTATCCATCCATTCATCCATTTTCGTAACCGCTTATCCTTTTGAGGGTTGCGGTGGGGGCTGGAGCCTGTCCCCATCATTACCAATTAACCTATCCCCAACCTGCATGTCTTTGGACTGTGGGAGGAAGCTGGAGTACCCAGGAAAAACAGAACCTGCAAACTCCACACAGAAGGGCTCTCTTGTGGGATCGAACCAGAGACCCTCTTACTGTGAGGTGACAGTGCTAACACCACCGTGCCGCCCATGTATGTATATGTATATGTATTATTTTTCTGTAATTAACAATATGTTAATATGTAAATACGTATTAATTCATTTATGGGTATGTGGATGTACACACAAGTATATGTTGGTAGAATAATGTATATCCATACTTTGTATAATTCATATGTTCACTCATTTAAATATAAAAAGACACCAGGACAAGTTGATGAAGATATAAATGTAATATTGATATCTATATTTATTTATTTACCCGATATACATCATACATTTGGACTGGTTTATTCTTGTAAGTTATGGATAATTGGTGATTTATTTTATATACTAAGATAGGCTTTTTGTAAAATATATATTTGGTACTTACTATTATATACACATGGGTTAAGTAGGTCAAACAACAGTTGAAAACTTGTGTTAAATAATGTTATGAGAAATAAGGGCATTCATTGTATATTCTGATGTAATATATATTTCAGTGTGTGGGTGTCATAATAAATCAAATCGTCTTATTACAGAAATAACAATGCTGTACAATAGGAGCCAAGCTTCCTCATTTCTGCGCGCTCTAAACGATAATGGATCATTACTACTGAGCTGCACCAGAGAGGAGATTTATTTTAAGAAAGAGACTGAAACAGAAATACTAAGAATACTTTGGCTTAATGAGGTGTAGAAGCTACAATTGATTTTTACTTTTATATGGAAATGAGCCATCAGAGGAAATGAACATTCTTTGTTGTGGTAATGACCTTCAAAACAAACAAACAAACAAACAGAGAATGTAATCTTCATAAAGGTGATGGTATTCAAAGGTTCTTAATGAATCTTTTTTTTAAATCCTTAATCAGCCTATAGCACGGTGACTGCACACTTTGTTTTTCAATGCAACGGGGAGCAGTTGCAGACAGTTTCTCACACACATGCACACCTGGCTTTGTATTGTCAGTTCATGAACCGGCAGTCATTAAGAAAGTGTAGTGCTTTGCTGAAGAGCACTGCAGCCAATTTAGGAGATGTCAGTTTTCAGAGATAAAGCTAGAAAAATATTCTTCTCCACTATATCATTAGTTCTTTCAGGATTTAAAGGTACTCTATAGAGTAAGTAAACAAACAAAAATAGCTCTCTTTACATTCAGTATTTCTCACCAAATACACTGGGCTAATAAAAATATTGTGCACATTTCCTTCCTCATAAGGATGTTACGCAAGCTGATTATTTCTGCATTGTTTCCATCCATGTTTACTTCCACTTTCTTGCCTTTATTGCAACACTTCTTAGTATCTTACCGCCACCACCTGTCGATCAGTGGAACAAACACTTACACTCAAAGAGGTCTTTGTAAAGCAAAAGCAAAACCACCACATGCTTCCATCTGTGGTGGTAGAAATCGTTTGTGAAGCGCTTGCAGTCTATCAGCTGAGGGAATGTTGGAGGGGGTAGACTGAACGGTGCTGGATGTGACGGATGTCTTCCAGTGAATGTACAGGTAGTGCTTTATGATGCCTTCCATGATGGGGTCTTGAGAGAGAAACATGTTGTTGAGAATTCTGAGTATAACATCAAAAGGTTTCCTCAAAGACCAAACTAGACTTTAGATCTTTTCTCAGAGCACAAAGTGGTGTGTAGTCTGAATGACGGAGCATCAGCTGTGGAGGAAGAAAAAAAACTTAAATCACGTCCCAATTAAAACCTATTTCAGTCAAACTTTGGCTGAGATTCCTTGAACAGCTCTTCTTACTTTTATATCCCCTTTTCTTTCCTCCTTACCACTCGCCTATCCTTTCCTCTCCCCCCTCATCTTCCCGTCTTTCCCTTTGCTAATTTCTTACCTCTTCTTTCAACTCTGACCCTTTGTATTTATCTACAACTCAGGAGAATACATAATGTCAGCTCTGCTGTAGTTGCTCCTTGAGGCTGGAAGACGTACCTACACATTAGATTTTTGACTCTTGGTGATAGGAGCCACATACCAGGACTTCAGGACTCCACTGTTTTGACAGCTTCTTTGTTTTGGCTGCTGTTGCTGTTACTGGCATCGTTAGACTTCCTGAAGTTAACTCCATTTCTAAGATCAAGCTATGAACGTAGAAACTCTCTGGTTACTGCTGTCCCAACAGCGGGTTACACATACAGATGGTGTAACCACGTTGAGTAAAGACTGGCGCAAACATCAGGGCAGATCAGTCACTGGTATGGTTCTTTAGACAGAAGCTTCATGGCTGAGGGCAGGAGATAAGATTCTTTTTTTATTGTCATTTTGCATACTCTATTTACTGGTCCATTTACGTCCCAACCCTCAGCTATGGTCATGAGCTCTGGGTAGTGACCGAATGAATGAGATTGTGGGTGGAAATGAGTTTCCTCTGTGGGGTGGCTGGCCTCAGCTTTACAGACAGGGTAAAGAGTTCGGACATCTGGAGGGAAGTCGGAGTAGAGCCGCTGCTCCTTTGCGTCAAAAGGGGTCAGTTGATGTGGTTTGGGCATCTGATCAGGATGCCTCCTGGGTGCCTCCCGTTAAGGGTGTCCTGGGCACATCCGACTGGTGGGAGGCCATGGGGTAGACCCAGAACACTCTGGAGGGACTACATATCTCCTCTGGCCTGGGAACACCTTGGGATCCCTTAGGTGGAGCTGGAAAGTGATGCTGGGGAGAGGGATGTCTGGAATACTTTGCTTGGATGGATGGATGGATGGATGGATGGATGGATGGATGGATGGATACTCTATTAGTTTAAAATCCTTTGCAGGCCTCACGCTTAACCAGTGGTGTAAGGAAGTTACAATGGGCCCTGGTGCCCACTATCGTGCATGTATTGTCTTGACACAAATAGAGACTTGACATTGGACAACATCAACATACATATTACCCAGAAATCATCATTGCATATCTGACAATTTTATAGTTCATTTAAAAAATAAAACTTTGTTTTAGATAGCTACTGACTGAAAAAGGAAACCATAATGCAGATGGGTTTCCATTTTTAAGGACATATATAGCAAATGGCACCAATTTTAAATTAATAATATTCTTTTTTATATGAATCTGAATCACTTGCAAGGGCCTGCTCACTTTACAGGCCCCTCCACCTCAGGGGCCCCATTGCAATCGCACTGCCTGCACTGTCTATATTTACGCCCCTGTACTTTACAATATAATGTGACATAACCTTATTACTAAAATACTGACGTGACATTTTCTTGTCAAAGTAAAACAAATAAAATGCAAGAGTAGACACTCTTTATTTTGATAATATTTTAGAGCTCTACTGCACATTCATCTGATCACAGGAGTGACATGGGATCCATATTAACAATTGGTAGAAAAAATACACAAGCAATCATCAAACAAGACATTTTAAAGTTGCTTTAGATTTGGCATTGATTGGCATTTGACATTAAAATTGAAAGCACAAACATCACCATCATCTCAAATCATGGACATGCTGTTAGCACTAAAGTGAAAATATAATACAACACATGGCCAAAAGTAACTGGATTACTGAATCATCGAGTGAAATTTGGTGTTAAACTTGCAGGCACATTCATGCTTCTTTCCACTCAGTTTGAAAGGTAAAACCATCGGAGTGAAACCGAAAGTATATTGCAGTTTCCCTGAATATTTGTGGAGTGATTTGTTTCATTTCAGAGGCGTGTTAATCCTTTAAGAATGGAGACTTTGCAAATAATTTCACAATAGCTGACTTAATTCAGAGACATATTTCCATTTGGTATTTGAGTTGGCCACAGATGCTCATTGTGGTTTGAGTCGGAGTTGTTTTGGTGGATTGGAGTGGATTTGTGACTACACTGTGACACACACACACAAAACATACACAAAACACTGACACCAGTGACACCATGAATTAGTAATAAAGGGTTCTTTATTGATGTTTATTATTGTTTAATTTCATGTCATAAAGAGTTAATTTCAGTACTAAGAGCACATGGGTGGAGCATGACTCAGGGGAGGAGGAGCTTCATTGCATCATTTATGGTGAAATGAAACTTTACAACTCTTAAATACAGTTCCCTTCCTGCATTCGCAAACACAGACAGACAACACAGCTTCAAGCAGGTGAAGTTCAAATTTGATTATATTATATTCTGATATTGTAGCATATTCATAGCTATGTACTGCATGTAATGAAATTTGCACCTGTTGTTCATAAATCCGGATGCAGAGATGGGATGTTGCTGTTAATTATGTTTATTTGGTGAATAACTGTAACTATTTTTCAGGCATTTTTATGGACTGTTTTGCAGCAAACAGTTTGCAGTATTACGAGGGTCACACTGGTCACTTTATAATTGTTTTGCCACCAGAAAGTATCTAACCAGCTGTGTTTGTTTTGTAAAATGGCTCATACTATAAGCACTTAGGATAAAAACCAACATTATCATTGATGGTTCTTAGTTTTCAAACCTCTCATCTCTTACAGACATGGCCACTGCCTCCAGTTTGCTGTCTGAAGATCTGTTCGTCTGCTCCATCTGCCTGGATGTTTTCACTGAGCCTGTTTCGATTCCATGCGGACACAACTTCTGTAAGGCCTGTATTACCAGGCACTGGGAGGGCAAAGAGCAGTGTCAGTGCCCACTGTGCAACGCGAAGTTCAACAAAGGCCTCAAACTTTGTGTCAACACCGGATTCAGGGAGGTTGTGGAGAATTTCAAGGAACATCATGCGAAAGCTGCCAATAATTCCCCAGTCAAACCAGGACAGGTGCCATGTGACTGCTGCCATGACAACAAGTCCCAAGCCTCAAAAACCTGTTTGGTGTGCTTGACCTCTTATTGTGAGACACACCTTGAGCCTCACCTGAGAGTCGCAGCCTTGAAGAGACACAAGCTGACAGATCCTGTGCATAATCTGGAGCACCAAATATGCGAGAAACACAACAGGATGTTGGAGCTCTTCTGCAGGACTGACCAGACGTGTGTTTGTGTGCTGTGTACAGAGCATAGCACTCATGATACCGTCCCTTTGGAGCAAGCGTTTGTAGACAAGAGGGTTCACATGGGGAGGAAAAAGGCAGAATTACAGGTGATAAAGCATAAAAGTGGGAAGAAGGCTCAGAAAACAAAAGTAGCACAGCAGAAGAGAAAAGGCAGGGTTAAAGCGATGGCAAACAGTGGGATGTCCGAACAAATGCAACCTCCTTCTGTTTGGTGGATTCCAGATCGATTCAACACTAATTGCTGTGTTAATGCAAACACGGACTTTTCTGAGGGGAGATTCTATGTTGAGGTTCAGGCGGTTCAAGGGAGATGGGATTTAGGAGCAGTCAGAAAGCCGATGCGTGGGACGAGGACATTCATACCTAACCCCAGCAATGGAAACTGGGTCATAAGGTTGGGACCCAGCTGCAACACTGAAAACACCCCTGTCCAATTCTTCTTGATAACGAGACCTGAGAGATTTAGAGTGTTTGTGGACTATGATGAAGGATTGGTGTGCTTCTACGATGCAGACACTGCACTCCCAGCCTTCACTTTTACCCACTGCAAATTCAATGAGATGATTTACCTATTCTACAGGCCTGCAGAGGATGACAGCTGGGCACAGAGGCTGCAAAAGAGGGTTAGGAGGATGAAAGTAGGGTCACAACTTCTAGATGTTGCATTTTTCATTGTCTGTATTGTGATTTCTCTGTTTTCAATACTGCAAAGTGAAACAGATGGTGATTAAGTCTGAATCTGGTTAAATCTGATCATATGCCCACTGCCTGGATATTTTACATACATCTTTACAAACTTTTGTGATACTTCCTAGAGATGAAGTTGCATGTTTACTTTTTAACCTTATTTTACCATATATGTATTTTTGTAATTATACATTTTTATTTTTTTATTTTATTTTTTTTAAATCTTGACATAAAAAATGTGTTCTTACAGTGGTGAAAGTACCTGCAGAGGCACGGAGGGTATAAAGGTTCATATACAGTAATGATGTTGTAATCATGACCTTGTATGCTTGTTTTATTTAGTGCTGAATTATCAGAATTTGATATACAAAATTATTTTACATAAAGTTTGCATCTGTTTGAAACATGATGGCTGAGTCATTTCTTAAACAAATCAACTACTGTAAACATTTTGTATCAGCGTGTTTACTCCACTATAAGTGTTGAATAGAGTGGGATTTCACATTGATGATCACTATAGTGATGACCGTGGCAGGGGCTTTATTCAAATACACCACTAGAGGGAGCAATTTACTTACCCTTAACACAAACATGAGCCCACACTCTATTCAACTGGAGATAAATACATATCAGTTTAAACAAAGGAAATAGTTTATACGAGCCGCCACATTTGAAGTCTTTGTCAGTTTTTGCTTTTTCTTAGGAGCTGTTGTGTGCATGTCTCAATGCTTGATGAATGATCTGTCTACATGCCTAATGTATATAGCTTTGTTACTAACACTTAGCAGTGATAAGTGTGGTGGTCATAGGTTTGTGTGTGTGTGTGTGTGTGTGTGTGTGTGTGTGTGTGTGTGTGTAATTTGATGAACACTGGGGTCATCCTTTTATCCCAAGGGCCTGGTCTAGCCCTTGTATTGAGTTTTGAGTATGTGTGACTCTTGATATAAACCAACATTGTAAGAGATTGTTAAACGGTATATTCACAGTTCACTTTTTGGCCACATATCAATGGCGAAAGTCTAGTAAAATGTCTTGTCCACAACTTTAAAGTTTTAGAGGTTAGATAGGTTTGATTTGTAGATTGTAGATTTAGAGAGTATGACATCAGTTGGCTATTAGCTGTAGGTCGGTGATTTCGACATACTAACCCAGGTAAACGTTCATTGAACATTTGACAGAGGCCAAAAACATTACTGAGGATATAAAACCCTTTGAAATGCATCCTTAATATGTCATATTAGGAGGTGGGAAACTGAGCTGAGCTGGGAAACATAGGACCATGGAAGCATAGATGCGCTCCCGTAAATATTATATATGTCAAGCATCTGTCTGGCATTGTGCTGGTGTGGCTGAAGACTCTTTGTCTTGTATTATACAACTATTTTGTGTACATCTCGTACACAAAAATGCCAAAATTGGTCACATGTAAAGTGTAAAGTGTTTGCATGTCAGCATCTTTAAAGCAGCATCTTTCAAATTATGCTTATGGCATATGTTTTTGAACGTAGAGAAATCAGACAACAGTGGTGAATACTGATGCTGTGTGCTGTTTTCAGCCCATTCATGACAGCATCATGTCCTTGAGCAGGTTAGCGGCATCCATTTAGTTTTTATTATTGGCTCCAGAGTCTTTCCAAAAACTACCACTAGGAGTCACTAAAGTAAGAAATGATCAAATGGTACACACCTATAGGGGCTCTAAATTGTCTGACACAAAAGTAAGCTGACCATATAACAACTTTATGAATCTAAAAAAAGCTTTGTGTATTTATTAGGCTATTGGTCACATGGAGGAAATTAAGGGATTACTGAGCTGCAAATACTAGACACCAGAGTATGTTTTAACGATACAGATTTAAATTGACTTGATATATGGTGGGAGGGACATAAGTCTCAACATGAATATAGTTTCTACTCACATGTACACAATAGCTATTCTAGAACTGACTCCTTCTTTATTCATGTACCATTTAGTCTCATCCTGTGAATATTTAGCAGCGATAAAGGATTCTCATACAACCCCCAAACTGGTTTCTAGCAACAAACAAAAACTCTGCTTCACCTTCTATGATTTGGGAGGCTCTAAAAGCTTAAACAAGAGGTGCCATTATTAGTTACTCTTCTTGGAAACAGTATCACTCCAATTTAATCTCCTTAGAGACAGACATTAAAGCTCCTGAAAAGCAACTCTTTCTGACACGATCACAGGCAATTTCAGTTCAGCTGACTGTGAAAAAGGCTGAGTATAACATCATTACTACACAGGAGGCGGAGAACACAATGGCTAGGTTGAAAAAGTGTTATTATGAACAAGGGGATAAGGTGGGGAAGTTGTTAGTATGGCTGATGAGAAAGGAGGTTGCTTGAGCTAAGTTGTAGACACCAGTGCTTAGGGACCTAGGGACTGGTCTTCTGGGATTTTTTTTAAAATTTTATTTTACATATGTTGGAAAATAAGAATTCAGTGTCTTTTCCTGTAGAGTGCAGTTTTTTCCCTCAAGTTGAGAATTTCCACCCTTCAACAAAAATGGTTTGTCAGTTGAACATTTTTAAGCATCAGATTTCTAAAAAGCCGTCTCGCTTCACAGAGCAGCAGCAAAAATAAAAATCCAGTCGGCAATCACAGCCAGTCTGTGGAGTCATTCTTTGACAACCAAACTGTTTGAGCAGCACTGAATCAAGGCTTTGGTATGGCAGGTCCACCACTCAGTGGTAAACCTCCATGTGTTGTCTCTGTCAGTCATCTCACAATCCCACTCCTACCTACAAAAAAAACCACAGATTTAACATCTATTGGATCACAATGCAATAATCCAATAGATGATGATCGTGAGTTATGAGATGTGTCAGGAAACCTGCCACGTCTGGTCTGCACAGTACATGTGCAGCATTCTGTAACTCAGACAGGAAGGCGTCAAAGAAAACATGGCCTAAAAACACTTCAGTCAGGAAGTCTGAGCTGCAGCTTGGCAGCTGCTCTGCTTGACTGGTATTTTCACTTTTTCCAGCCAGGTGGCCAGTCTGTCAGTCAATCAGTCAGTCAGTCCTTCAGTCAATCAACCATTCGCCACGGCCCTAAGTCCAGCAGTCAGTCTGTCATTCAGTCGGAGAATCTACTTTTCAGCCGCTCACTGAACCAGTTGAATGGTATCAAACGGCTCAAAACATGCACACTCACACAGTGTTAGTACAACCATATGGTCTGTTTTGATTGAGCATCTATGATACTGTGCCTCTTAAAATCAGTAAGGGATCCGACAGTTATAGAAAAAGGAACAAAGGATTAGACAAGCCAAGATATCCCACTTCAATTTGAGGTTCACTTTGATACCTATAGGTGCATTTGCATTTTAGGGATTTATTAAAATGCTCTTATCTACAGTGAAATACAGAGTGTAACAATAATAGTATGGTAATTTAACAAGCGACTTAAACTGTGTCCAAAAGCCGTACTGCACACCGAGTGTAAGCAGGTTTTGCGTGTGTTCACACTAAAAAAATCACTGGTTTTCAAATGTGCTGTTGATGGACCCCACTTTACCACAATGCAATGCACAAGCGAAGTGGAGGAGCAGCTATTCAAAGCTGCAATATATTAGAACAAATGGTGGATGGTTGAAAAACAGCTTTATGGACATCCCTTAAAACTGAAGAAATAATTATTACATTTTTTGAAAAACAAAAAAAACAAAAAAACAACATTTGGATGTCTATATGTGAAGTTTAACTTGCAGGAACATTCTAGTTTGACTGACAATGTGCAAGTATTGTTTCATTTCATATTAAGTTCAAATAAACACAAGAAGTTTGTGCTCTAGAGAAAGGATCAACACTCAGTGAATAACCTAAGCCCTATGGTAAGCTAATATGGCAAGGCTTAACTATACAAACCAGTGAGCAGTGATAACTAGCATGTCTTTGGGGTCATCGGGTGGGAACCTCCTTTCACCAGTGTTTCGTCTAGTTGGTCCCAC
>NC_065511.1:19556759-19575532 GCF_006386435.1 Epinephelus moara | reverse complement strand
AGTATCCCTTTTCCATACAATGCAACACTACTTAGGCACCTAGGAGCACCCAACCACTTCCTAATATAGGAGCTAACCGACCTTTCAGTTCTCTCCACTACGGATATTGGAATTTCATAAATTGACAATAGCCACATTAACCTAGGATATAGCCCAAATTGCATACACCACAACTTCAACTTTCCTGGAAGTTCTGATTTATCTATTCTATCCAATCCTTCAGCCACATCTTTTCTAAATTTCACCACCTGTTCCTCATCATTCAACTCCAAATTGTAACACCTACCTAAGCTCTTTACTGACTTTTCCCTAATTGTTGGGATTTCCTCATCATCTATGACAAACTTCCTATCACTTAACTTCCCTCTACATATCAATATGCTTCTAGATTTACTAGGCTTGATCTTCATGCTGGCCCACTTGAGGTTCTTATTTACCTTCTCTAGTAGCCTCTTTGAACATGGCATTGTTGTGGTCACCAGTGTCATGTCATCCATGTAAGCCCTAACTGATGGAAAATGCAACCCGTTCTGTCGTCTCTCCCCACCTACCACCCACTTAGAAGTCCTGATGATTACTTCCATTGCCATAGTAAATGCTAATGGAGAAGTTGTACACCCTGCCATGATGCCTGTTTCTAGGCAAAATAAAATCTTTGAGTACATTGATTTATTGCATACAAACATGCTTATGTGTAGCAGATTTACTGTTTTTCAAAGTAACCTTCTTAGTTTTTGCTAGTATTTGCATATTGGCACAAATGTCCTGGGAATAGGTAGCTGATCATAAACTGAAATATTCAACACAGTCTCACTCGACCTTGTCACATATCAACATTTGGTCATGGACTTTCCATGTCCAGATATGATATGCAAGGTACACTGGGTGTGTTGGTTGTTGATGTTCTGGAACACCGTGTCAAGTTCTGCCTGTTACATGCATTGTCTTCTTTCAAAATACACTTGCATTTTCACTGGAAATTACCGTTTACACACAGTCTCTTTCAAAATAAATGCAGTATGCTGGTACAACACCACGAATTGATGTTTTTTTCCTTCAGCGACAAAACAAATGGTTCAGATTCTGAAAAAACACCAGGGTTTGGCTTTAAATCTTAGGGGACACGAACGCCACTCTCCCGTGTAAAAGTTGGTGTTTGTTAACAGCATCTGGCCGCGTGTCATGCCGACATTAACGGAAGGCTTTTTTCGTTGGTGACAGTCACTGCCCAAGCGCTGGATTTCGACGACTTGGTAGTGATGAAAGTTATTCATTCTCACAGGGGGAAACTAATGTTTATGTACAATCTATGGTCTGTGCCTGATCTAATGACCATCTGTTTAATAGTTAAAACATTTCACTCGAACCACAAATGTGGGCCTCATGTTGTTGCCAGAGGAAAAGTCAAGGGATCTCCAGAGTCATTAAGATTTATCCTCCAAGGGCCATTAATGTTTATCCAGAATTTTATGGCAATTATATCTAATAGCTGTTGGGATATTTTAGTCTGGACCAAATTGGTGGACCAACAAACAGACAGACATCGTCATCCCAAGATCCATGGCACTAGCATGGCTAATGAAAACAGAATGACAGCAAATGCCTCTGTTTGGTCTGTCTCTTTATGTTTTCATCTGCTTGCATTCCTAACATACTGTACATAAAGAGAATGCAGAGTATAAGCTCAAAGTCCTACATCCACAAACATGACTAACACATAACATGACCACACACCTCTGCTCAGCTGCAGCCATAACATAGCCCCCACCAGATGTGTCGACCACAGCGTCAGCCCCCGTCTGACTCGAGCTACTGATGAGCTAAAGTTTCCAATGTGGGGCTATTTTAGGAAGCAGTAGCAATCCCACAGGAGATAACAGGGCTTTCCACTGCGACCCTGCAGGTGGGGTTTGGGGAGAGAGGTCAAGGGGTCGCCACCCACTGTCATGGGCTTCGGGGGGGTTTGGTAACTTTAGGGCCCCATGTGATAAAATGAACATCCTGGAAATCTGGTGGAAGGTTTACCCCAGATGCAGATGTGTGAAAACTCAAGATGTGCGCTCATTTGTAGGGAAAGGGAGTATGGTATATATGCTATGAGAGGGAAACTTGGTATTTGATCTTTAATATTATTTTACTTTTATAGTGTTGTGTCTCCAGTAATGTAGAGCAGACATATTGTTAGTATTAGGTAACACTTGACTGACCCAAAACCTACATAACACGTCCATGTTACTATTTATAACTTGGCAGTGTGATGTTGAGGAAGCATTCTCTGCCACAGGAGAAATCAGGCTTATTTATCATCTAGCCATGAGCACTACTTCTTCAGTTATTCCTATCCATTTATGATTTATATTTTCCCGCTTCCCTCTATTATCCTCACTTTAAAATCTTAGAGGTAAGATTCACTTCATCCAACCAAGTCAGCCTAAAGCTACTTCTCATGTCACACAAATCATCTCCTTTATAAGTTCAATTTATTGCACTGAGAAAAGACAGATTTAAGTTTTGAACATAAGAAAGAGATTAAAACTTTGATACAAAAAAATACAAATTTATTTTCAAATGATGAGACAGATACAGCACCAAGCAGTGTGAAGTATAATTCAAGTAGTAAGCGAAACAATACCATGTACCAATATGTACAATCTATGTTTACATTGTCACCGATTCAAGCTGTGTATTTGATACACACTCAGTCAAACAAGCTATGCAGCAAGTATTTACAAAACTTTTGTCATCATAAAAATAGCCTTTTATTTGCACTACTTATAACAAAAAACCTTCTAAATCCTACATTTGCATTTGTTGATGGAAGCGTAGACTTAAGACATTTTACAACAGGGGTATGGTTTCAGGGAAATGTTAAAAATGACACTGAGTCACTACAGTGACCTGTCTTTCATATGTTGAGCCCTTGGTTTGGACCAGGTCAAAGGACACAGTCCAGTTATTTAAAAAATGTGTCCCACAGTTGAAAAGATTCCACAGCAGTGCTACCGAAAAGTAACAGCTCACGCTATAGCCCTTTATTCCTTCTGCCTTCTTGCTGCTCTTTTTTATTTGCCTGAAATGCGTCAGAGTGTCATATTCCTGTAGATGTTTTAATTTATTCTGAAAGAGGACACACTTAAAGTTATTTCATTCCATTGCTGAAGCTTTCCTCCTCATGATTAGGGGTGAACGCTATGGTTTCATGCTCTTTATTAAAAAAAAAGAACTATAATTTTTTTTTACCGATTGGCCAATTCAACTGTCAGTCAAACAGTCCATGACAACCACGATATTCTGGTATGTCTGCACTACCCTCCAACTGCACACCTTCATACTAATTAATAGAGGCTGTTTTACCTCAATAAATTCTTCCAAGCTGTAAGAGCACCTACCAAAAACTGTCCAACCAAAGTCTGGATCTGCAGAGAATCAATATATCGCAAGATTTAAGTGCTTTGATTCTACTTTAAAGTAGTGAAGATGACACATATTTGTCCACAGGATGTTACACAACTAAACTTCTCTCCAAAAGAGAGATATAGAGCTATTTAGGTCTCTATGATCTCAACCACAAAAGACGATTCTCATGTTCTGAATACAAGTATGATTCTGACCATAAAAAGCAAAAATAACATTACTGTCTCTGTGGATAGTCTTGTTTCAAACTGAAATTCAGAGTCAACACAACTCTTGTTTAAAGTGAGGAGAACGCCACAGTCCCTCAAGTGTGACTTTATGAACGATAACCACTGTAACCCAGCTCTGATGGCTGCCACACGGCGTTGTCTCTGGGGCAGTGGCTGTGGCAGGCACAGGTCAGGATCGCCATGACGGGCTTCCTGGTGGTTTTACCGTTGGCACACTGGAAGTCCACCACGACGGTCTTGGTTCTGTGTGGGGTGCAGCAGCGGCCGTCTGTGCAGGAGCCACAGTAGCGAGGCTTGTAGGCCTGGACGCTGGTGCAGTTCTTGTAGGAGAGGTGGATGGCTGTGTCACTCCTCACCATCCTCTGGCATTTACTGCCTCTCTGCAAGGAGACAAGGAGACACTCACTGAATTAATGTGTATTACTCTATATCTCTCTAAAAAAGAGTCTATATGATTTTTGTGAGGAAAATCCAGCTGGTTCAAAACAAAAAGTTCAGTAGCTTATGTATCCTCATGGAACTGGCATCTAATTTAACACGCAGATACTCATGCGTAAAGAATATGGCACCCAGGTTGTTCTAAAAAGTACCTTTGGTGCAAGCTGAGTCAGCTGTGTTCGGTCTAACTGGTCGTCACAGGGTCTGATCATACACAGTCGGCTCTGCTTCACCATCTCACAGCGACGGTTCTTATTGGTGACCCTGGTGGACACCCCCATGCCGCAGGTTTGAGAGCAGGCGCCCCACTCTGTGGTCTGCTCAATGCAGTTCAGGCTGGAATCCCAACCGTCAAAGCTCACTGTCTCCTCCTGACGATAGGCTGAAGGGACACACAGGTGGACAATGGGTTAGAGAAAGAAAGTAGACGTAAGTGTGAAAGCCAACGACAAATAAGAGAATGTAGAAAACCTATAAGCAACGTGATGCTTGATTGAATTCAACTGACTGCAGAGTGATGTATCACATTGCTGTTTCACATTTCAGACTGAAGTGATAACACTGTCTCTTTCCTCCACGTTTCCTCCTCCTTTCTCAGCCCTCACTCTATTTTCTTCTTTCCTCCCTTCTTTGGTTTCTTACCCCGATCAGGTCAGAGAAATGTACATAACCTTTAAACTTTGTGTCTCACACTGCAGTGACACTAACGTCAAAAATGAATGGTATTGCATGTGTCTATCTGTATATGGTCTGTATATATGGTCCGTCCTCCTCATCCCATCTTACCCTACTCCCACTGTACTCACCTGCCATGGCAAAGCCACCGAGTGCACTGGCCTCAGTCTGGGGATCACACACCCACTTCTCGCAGCACTCTCCGGGCACCTGGACCCTGCGTGGCACGGGGCAGTCCGGCCCAGGCAGCATCACGTCCACATTGCAGCGGGGCACACAGCCGATCTGCCCATCGCGGCACATACACTGGTACTTACAGCTGGGGAAGAAGGTCTGGCCGTTCTGGTAGACAGAACCGTCCAAAACACACACATTTCCCCCATGAGCTGGAGGACAGAGACAGGGGAAGGTGTCAGAGAAAAATCGTCCATTCATGAGAAGTAAAACTGGCAACAGGATCCACATTTGCACATTAACTAAACATTCTGCATACAATGTTTGTGAAGGTCATCGCCCACTTACCGGTGCAGATTCCAGTCCTCTTGTGGACATCGGCGCTGTATTCACACTGCAGCCCTTTCCGTGTGTCACAGGGGTTCATTTCAGAGCAGATCTGCCCTTTCTGACGGGCACACACCAGGCAGCAGAGGCAGTCATCCAGGATCAAAGGCACCCCGGGGAGACACATGGGGGGCTCCTTGGGGCACTGGCATCTCCGAGGACACACCTGGGACCAGACTAGTGTAAACACCTGGGTGAGAGAAAAAAAAAAAATCGATATTTTACATCTTGTTTACAGTCTCTTTCTCTCTGTACCAAACAACATGACTACCTTTTGTTAACTGGGATTAAATATCATATAGAAAATAAGTTTTTAGTGGAAATAAATCATCAATATCTTAAATTTTACAGGATGCAAAAGTGGGTAAACAATTTGTAGGGTAGTTTAATTTCACATATCTTGTGAAAAAGGTGGCATTCGCAGAGAAGCAAACAGTGACTTCAGATTTTTGAGCTGAAACACTATTTAAAGGAAACACTCAGTTACTGTTGTCATGCCTACCTGTGTTGTAAAGAAGATAAAAAGAGCTCTCTCCGACAGATTGGTCATCTTCTTGTTAAGTAGAGCAGAATCAAATTAATCTGCAGTCTAAAAAGTGTTAAGTTGTCTTTATCGGAGCTGATTATTTGAGTCCTTTGGTTCAGGGCTGAATCTTCCCCTCCTCTCTGGCTGTGGTGTAGCAGAAGTTTGTGATCTCTTTGTCGTTCTGGCTCAGGACTTTGGAGAGGAGGGCCTTATATAGAGGAGCTGTCCTGCTGGCACCATGACTACAAACAGGAAGGAATGTCGGGGAGATCGCCCAGAGTGCTGGATGAAGATGAAAGAGTCACATTTTATTGTGAGATCCTGTCCAAGAGGAAACCACAACCATACAGAGAGGTTTCACAATTTAACATTCTGCAAAATACACTTGTTTTCCAATGCAGACACGGTATTTCATTTATAACTATTGTAAATTATATATTCATACATTATTTACTATGCACACTTTAATTCTTCCTATTGAAATATCCGATTTGGGAATTTCCTTTTGCAGTCCAGGATGTTCATGTTATTAAATAGCGCCTGAGGGTTCCTTTACTGACAGTGGGTGGTGACCCTGTGACCTCTGTCGCTGAACCCCACCTGGGAGGTCACAGTGAAAAACCCTCTTATTCCCTGTAGTATTGTTACTGCTTCCTAAAATAGCTACACAGTGGAAACTTTGGTTCATCAGTAGCTTGGATCAGTGGGGATCGGACACTGTTGTCAGCACATCTGCTCAGAGATGTGTTATGGTTTCGTCCAAGCAGAGGTACATGGATGGATTTGGGGGTGAAGCTGACTGAATCCCTGAACAGAAGGGGGGCAGAGACTAAATGTGTATGTGTGTCATTTGTAGAGGGTTGGGGTGTGTATGAATGAGTGTGTTTCATGTTCTCTGGACATCAACCTATGATATTTTGTTACATTACATTTTATACAAAGGCATTATGGGATTGCCTCTTTCATTTACTAAAGGAAAACTTGTCAGCAAAATACCATGAAATGTAACAAAGCAATTGAACATGAAGTTAAAAAAGCAGACAATAAAACTCAATAGTGTGTGTTATAACATTATTTAATTTACTTATTTTAATGTGGGGCAATTTTTCCAAGAGATAAAGTTGCCTTAAGCCTTGTTGAGTTCCCTGCACAGTTATTCAGGCTGCTCAGGTTGAAGGTAGGTGATGTATCCACACAGAGGTCCAATTAGCCAAAGTAAATAAGGACATCTAAGTGGGTTTAGCAAGGATATCGATGTTTTAAAAAAAGTTTTCAGTATTAGCCCAGCCAACATTTGTATGTGGGGCCCATGTGGGCAGTAAATGGGCTGAAAAATGGGCCCTATATGGGATTGTCCATGGGCTCCATATTGGCCCTATGCAAATTCCCCATATGGGTGGATCTACACAGGTGGGCCCCACATGGGTTATGCTAGGGCTACCTGAGTACCAAGTTGGTATGGGCTCAAAATGGGCATCTCCTCTGTAGCCCACTTGTGGACGATTGGCTTGGGGCCAATATGAAACCCATAGACAATCATTTACGGCCCATTATATGCCCATTTAGTACCCACATGGACCCTAGATGCAAATGTTGGTTGGATAGGTGTTAGAAATCCTGAGAATTTTCAAATTTGAGTTGATTGAATTATTAAAAAAGGCTCACATAGGAATTCCTTTTTTGGGATTAACTAAAATGTTGTAGGAGTTCACTTTTCAGCACTTTCTATTCTTTATGCTCGACATGCACCATTTCGTCACACCCACTGCTACCATTTTATTTATTGCACTATTTGTTGTCTGTTGCCATAGGAATGTCTTGTTCTCAGCGGAGTCAAATATCTAAGATATGTGACCCAGAAACTGTTAACGACTACCACATCAAGCCGGCTGTTTTGGATAACATTTGTATGCAGGTTCCAACTTATATTCCCCCCATCTTTCTTCCTTCATGAGAATAAAGCATCTCACCTTTAACACCTCAAGGACTTCTTGCTCTGGATTTCCATCTATCTATCCTCCATCATCCAGTTGGAAAAAACGGTGAAGATCTGCTTTCTAAATGACTTGTGATTCCAGCGAGCCGTGGATAACTCTGCCAAAATTTTGATACAGTGCTGTTCAAACAGTTTTCCACTGGAAGTTGCAGAATGTCAGATTTCACAGGATGGTTGTGTTTGCTGACTCTGTGCAGATTTCTGCTGCTTTACTGCTTCTACTTGGGTCTTTTTCAAGCAAATTCCACCTCTAGTTTCCAGCTGAAACGTGAGACAAATCAGGAGATGGTGCTGCACCACAGACATTTTTCACAGCTGCGTTCTTTGCAGTCTTTCCCTCATATGTTTTTCATTTTAAAATATGTACATCATTTGATTGTATTCCCTAAAACAATGCTGCCCTCTGTCTCTCATCAGCTTTCTTCTGCCCTCTTCACTGTTAGGCATCCGATGCTCTTTGTCTCAGTAAGGCCTCGTCACTCACTTGCACCTTGCATTTTTTTGGCGTCTATACTTCTCACAGAATCCCTGTTGGACTGGCGAACTGAAAGTCAGTGTTGATTTAACCGTGACCATCTGCGAAAGGCCTACAATGGAAAACAAAACACTATAGGCGTATTCCATGTGTGACCACTTGGCACAGTATTGACATGTGTGATATCTCCCAGGACAGAGGTGGGAAGTCCACATACGCACATTTATGGTATCTGTGAAATATTTCCACTCCAGAGAGAAACATGGAAAACAGACAGACAGGGGGGCAGAGATGGAGGAATGAGAGGAAGTGAGGCTGCTGGCCCCAAATGGAGACAGGTGATGGCAAACTGACATGCAGACGACACTGTAGCCTGCTTTTTTCCCTGCTTGTCTGTGTTTGTGTGTCCAGAGGGGGTCTGTGGCAGCACGAGTGATCGTATACCTTGTGTTTTTATCACACTCATCTTTTGTTTATCCCCTGAATAGCCCTCATCCATGAAACCTTTAGTACCACTTTAAATTGAGGTTTCACACGCTCTTTTCTAAACAAAGACATATTATACAGTAAAAGCCTTTCACTAACAGTAAGTGTGTCAGCTTGGTAGCTGTAGTTGGACTCTGCTGTAGGGCCAAGTGGTCAGGCCACACACTTGACACCACCACTGAGAGCTTGCCATGATTTGCACTTAGTTTACACTGACTGTCCAACAGCATTAATGTTTTTAGGACAAATCATACAGTAACTACAGTAACATGTGGTGGACTGTCTGTGTGGCGCAGTAGGTGGAGTCTTTGTGCCTTTCACCATGACATCTTCTATTATTCACAGCAAGGAACTTAAAGAGAGAAATATTAAACGTAAAATGACGCATAGTGGTGTGGTGGTTAGCAGTGTTGCCTCACAGCAAGAGGATTCCTTGTTCGAACTCAGGGTGGGGGAGCCCTTCTGTGTGGAGTTTGCATGCTCTCCCTGTGTCAGCGTGGGTTTTCTCCAGGTACTCCGGCTTCCTCCCACAGTCCAAAGACATGCAGGTTAATTGGTGACTCTAAATTGCCTGTAGGTGTGAATGTGAGCGTGAATGGTTGTCTGTCTCTATGTGTCAGCCCTGTGATAGTCTAGCGACCTGTCCAGGGTGTACCCTGCCTCTCGCCCAATGTCAGCTGGGATAGGCTGCAGCACAACCACGACCCCTAACAGGATAAGTGGTTACAGAAAATGAATGAATGAATGAAAATAGTGCATGTCTTATTTTTTCCGTTGACATTCATTATGAGCAGATACTGAAGTTGCCTTTGTTTTTATAGTTTCTGATCAGTGTTCTGCTTCTTTCATTTATAGTTTGGGACGGCAGTGCTGTAGCATTAGTATTCATTCATTTGAATGTAAGAGAAAAACTCCTTTTGAGGATTTTGGGAGAAAGCTTATTGAGTCTATTTCTGTTGATACCAGTGCCTGGAGGCATATTCATTCATGAATCCATGCTTGAAAGACACAGTATTAGTTCAGGAACAGATAAACTCAGAGGAAGCAAAAGTATTTAGGCAAAAGAGATACAAAATCATATTACTGATTGTTTAGTTATCCATTTATTCTCAGCAGCCAAGCAGTGTTGTCTGAGGTCTCATATTTGCAGCAATTACTGACTAAAACTTGGATAAGCTCAATTTATTACAAATGCAAACAAAAACATTTTTAGAAGTTGCTTTTTTCAGGAACTACACATATTTATGTTTCAGCAGGTGTAATGGGAGATGGACGATTAACATCACATCAGTCTGATACAGCTGAAAAGGCTTTGGTTGAAATATTTTGGGGTGAAATAAAATCCTGGCTGAGAAGCTTGTCTTCTTGTGTCAGGTAATGTTCAGAGTAAGAGATGTTTTTGTAATTCAGTAAGTCATTTAGTTATCATAGTTTATTATAAAGTCTTTTGCTTTATTTCCCTAATCTTCATCCTCAAAGTATTTCATTTTAATGTCTGTGGTATAACTTTCTGTACAAATCAACAGCATTCAGCACCTGAAAACCCTCTGGGACGAGTCATATTTGGAGCCAAACAGTATTAAGGACAGCACAATATTGGCAGAATGACTGGATTACCTGACAGAGAATGATTTAATTACAAGTACAGATTGTTATTTGTAATAACTGTCTGATCATTACATACATGGCATGGCAGAAAAGCTGCTGACGTCCTGCATGACATCATATCTTCCTGAACATATAGAGTTCAGTTTGGGTAAAGGGTCCCTCTGTTGTATTAAATTCTTTCACATGCTTCTGTGATGTGTTTTGAGTGCTTCTCATCCTCTGCACTTTGTTCGCAGCAGAATTACATCTAAAGTAAATCAAAGAGTTTTGCACCAGGGATCGGAGCAAATTTGATCAGTGCTCTTCCAAAGGAAACCCAGACAAATAGCTTGAATCATTCCACATGGCTAAAATAGCATTTCCTTTAGTCCAAATATTATTTTTTTCAGATCATTAAACATTGGCTTCTTGTCTTTAGGCACGTAACTCCACATCACACCATCACTGGCTTACAGGACATATGATATCTTCCAAAAGGAATTTTAATCACTGTTGATCTGTCCCTGTTGTTAGACACAAAATGGAAATGTCAGCTTAATGGGATATACAACCAGAGTTAAAGCATCACAGATGGTGCTGCAGGGATTGTTTTGAGACAGTTTGTGTTTGACTGCGAGTTCATACGAGGCTCTGGTTGGGTTCAGAAAGAGTTGAAATGCTCTGAGAAAGAACGTGGCTGGTCTTTTTTTCGTTCTGTTTCTCCCTGTCTAACTCGTCTCTTTACCTTACTTACTCCCATGCACATCATCAGTTTACATTACTTCCCCCCACAGATTCACGGATGAAATTCAGTGCTCCTTATTTTTTCAATTTGCTGGCCAAGTGGCAGTCAGGAAGTGGGTTAAACAGCTTGGGAGGCCACCGCAAATCTCTCACTCGGGGTTTGTTTGCTGCACGCCACTATACATGAGCTGAGACAGTGGGACAGAGGCAGATGTGTCTTAGGGTGGGTGGCAGAGGATGGATGCAATGTGGAAGTTACACTAATAAAACACGTACTATGGAGACAATCTCAGGTTTTATTTCATAAGGATGTCAAAAGCTTCATGTTGTGTCAGAGTGGACGCACAGATCTGATGGAAACCTTGTGTACAGAGGAGCAGACAGTGAGTGGGAATTATTAGAGAATCATGAGACTTTGTCAGACAGGTGTTGATTGAACACTATAGTTTATGCCATGCCTGCAAGTATAATTTCAGCCTGGTAGCTCAAGTCCTTGTTTGTCCTGCCGATAAAAATATCCTCCCTCTCAAAGCCATTTCATCTCCAAAAATCTCTGTTGTTTGTGTCCCAGAAGCACCGCTGTGTGCCTTCCTCTCATTCCCTCACTCTCTGTGCTGGACCAACAGCTGTCCCGTGACCTCATATTACACACTGAACCTGGATCTCCGTTCTCCGGGAGAGTCAGCTCCTCTGTCTCTCTCCAACCTTCCCTCCATGTGTTTGTTTCAGTCTTCTAGCTGTGTGAATGAGGTGCTTCAGTTTTGCTTCTTGTGTGTTTGTGTAGCCTGTCCTCTTTCTAGGTTACATGGTGGAGAGGAAGTCAGTTTGGCAAAATCTAGAAGCTGCTTTAGACCTACATCCCAAAATCCAGTTTTGGTGAAGCTCCAATATATTTGATTGTCTTAAACTCTGCGTTTTGATGATTGATATCCACATACAGATAAAGATTTCTAAAAATTTTCTACTGTTTGAATAACAGATTTATAGAATTGTGAAGTCTAAATAGAAGTCTGTCCTTTGTGCGTGCATTACAGGCTGTTACAGCTGTTTTTGTCCAGCTTGTGTCAGTGCAACCTATTGTCAGACTGGCTCTGGACTAAGATGCTTTTGAATAATAGCACTCTACTTCAAAATCACAAGCATGGCCTTGTGAAAGGTGGTCAGCTCTGTGTTGCTCTGGAGAGTGGTATCCTACCTTAACTAAAGGTACAGTGTGTAGGATTTCGTGGCACCTAGTGGTGAAGTTGCAGATTGCAACCAACCTAACCTATCTTGTGTGCCAAGCGTGTAGGACAGGGGTAGGCAACCTGCGGCTCTGGAGCCACATGCTCTTTAGACCCTCCTGACAGGCTCTCTGTGGCTTTGACATAAAATTATATGGAAATGAATGATGGTTACTCTTCAACATTCAGATTTTTATTTGTCATTGTTGTAGGCCTAAAGTGACTATTGCATTCTACAACTGTAAAAATGTGTATATACATATATAAGCATCAAATTAAAAAATGTTTTAATGTTTCATCAACTAAAATGTGCGTCATATGTCTACGACCTGCCTTTTCCTCTAAAATTTACCAAACTTAAGAAGCATGGCTAGCCTGGAGTCTCTCTAGCAAGGCTACCCATGGACTATGGATTTTAATAGTAAGGGTTGCCAACCCCTGGTGTAGGAGAACTACGGTGGCCGACACAGAATGGCCCTATCAAGAGCCAGTGTTTGGTCTGTCTGTTCTGGGGTACTGTAGAAACATGGCTGTGCAACACCGTGGAAGGGGATCCACTCCATATGTAGGTAAAGGTAAACAGCTAATTGTAAGGAAGTGAAATTACGATTCTTATTTTCTGGCGATTATACACGAAAAAAAGTTCTTACTATGATATATTAATTTCTGCCTATAATATTTCTCCCTAAATCTTACACACTGGACCTTTAAGGTCTCTGTGCAACAACGCCAATTTCTGTTTTTCTATTCTGTGATCAGACAAAAAATTGTGACACACAGTAACCTATTCATTGTGAAAATTCGAGGCAAAATATAAAAACACATTTCCTGTCTTACTTCTCTCCACTGGAGTTACCTTCCTGGCTGTCACCACTCTCTGCCTGCGTCTTGCATTTGGTACCATGGCAACCAGAGCTATGAAATGATACTGTGCAGCGATTAGATTACACTCTACTGTAAACTTGAGCATTGCTACTGTGCATTTCTAGATAGGCTTATGTTACCTCTGTCCTCCTCTGCCCTTTTCCTTCTCCCTCATGTTGCAGATGATTGTGTCCAGCAGCTTACGCCACATTTTCTTCACTGCTGCTCGGTCAAACAACTCTCTAAAGGCTTTTGACAGATGTGGAAAAATGTTCCCAAAACTTTATAGATGGAAAAAAGTTTCAGAATCATGTGTAAATGTGTTTGACATAAAGTGAGGTCGTATTTATTGTTCAAAGTGCGACAGGTTTGGACAAAAGATGAAAAATCTAGTGGGGCCATGTGTGTATGAGATGTTAGGTTTGGTCAGGACATTGTGTTGTATTCTCTGTGGAAACATCTAACAAGTATAGGGAAGTATTCTTCACATTTATTGGTTATTGGTACCAGTGGCTAAAGGCTTACAAACAATGTACAATCTTCCCTTTATTGTCGCTGAAGTTCCTCTCAGCCTCTGTGAGTTTGTGTCACAGGACGGCCTGAATCTGTTCCACACTGATGTTTGTTTGAACTTCTTCTTGGTTGAAGAACTGAACACATGGCTGCCACTTGGGGGAGATCTCTTACAAAAACAAATAAAAATATTCAAATTTATGGCCACATTTTTTTTTTTACAGGTATTATTTTTAGCCGTGCACAGAGAGCACCGAAAACAGAACAATCCCAGGGAGGTCTGACTGGAGAGATGAAACACAAATATTTCATCCTGGAAGGGAGGGTCAAATCACAGCGTGAACTTTGGAGTCTAATGTTTGTTTCGAGATTAACGACTATCACAGAATTTTGCTTGGCCTGTTAATTGATTCATACAAGGCATTTAGAGACAGACTTTTCCATAAATGTCATATCAGAGATTGGCTGCCTATTGCTCGTTTCAGATCAGCGCTTGTTTCAAATACATCCTCCAGATGGTCTGAGGCTGTGTCACATTCTCACATGTTCCACTGCTGCCTCCTGGTTTGTTCAGGGCAATGGTTGTAAATCTACAGTGTTTGTCAACCACATAAGGAAGTCCAGTTTGTATAGAAAGTGACGTAAGTTAGGAGACTTCAGGGCGTCACACTGAAAACGCCATGACCACATATTTGACCCAACATCATTCCAAATACAGGTCCCTGTTACTCAGTTTAGAGGCTGTAAGTGTCTATGTGCTGTGTGACGTACACACACTTTATGTTAGTTACAGAAAAACTGTTTAAAAGGAGCTGTAAACACCTGTAGCCCTCACTGTCTCTGTAGTTATCACTCCTTTCACTGCCAACTTGTGATGTCTCCTAATTTATTGATTATTCACTACCAGCAACAACAACAGAAATTGAAATTTCAGTGAGTTCTTATGCCAAAACATATTTTCCCTGACTGACCTTCTCTTTTAAAGGTCGTTGAGGTGCACGGCCAAAACCATGGCAACCAGTGGCACGGTGACCTGGCAGATCCATACATTGTGAATTATGTTTACAATTCAGCTTATAGGTCCCGTGAACTGCATTTAGCGCTGGCATTTTGGGAATGGGAATGTTAGGTTTCACCTAGGAGAGGGGCAGAAACGCAGCCTTAAAGAAGGGCAGAGAGGGTTACAATTTACAGCACCTTTCTTATTTGTTGTTTACTCAGTGAGAATGCTGTGGAGGCAGAGAAGAAAAGAAGAAGATGACAGAACAGAGGTGAAAAAAGGAACCAGGGGTCAGTGGTCCGTCCCTCTGAGGAGCCAGGTGCCACGGCCTTTTAGAAATTTAACTACTTATTGTTCTCAGCTTAGCACAGTGATGCACATACCAGCTTCATGTAGCAAGCTAGCTATTATTTAACAGTTTAACGGTCAATACAAATGAGATGTTGGAACATACATACAGTATTTTCTTTTTTAAGATGAGTAGAAAAGTGATGTTCATGTTCATGTTGATGTGTGACATATGTGTCTCCTAAGTCGTCCACAAATCACAAATTTACTTTTTATTTTTGATTCAGGATGATGTGGCTCTTTGTCAGTTGAATCAATTTGCACATTTATTTGTGATGTTGATGGGTTAGTTGAACTTTTCACCCTGCATTAAGCAAATTTATTTGCTTTGCCACTCTCTCTAAAACAGATGCCTGTGTGCACGCAAATAAACACACCAACACACATACAGCCTTGTCTGGTTCCACTTCTAACTCTAACAGCACTATTTAAATATTCTTGCCTAAATTTGAGTTCTTATTGTCAATTCTGGTACATTGAGAGCAAGTCTACCGGAGTCAAATTCCTTGTATGTACACACGCACTTGGCGAATAAAGCTAATTCTGATTCTGCTATCACTATTGCAACAAAGGTTCAAATTTCATTTATCTGGGGGTGCACGTTTGACTGTTTGCTGTTCTTATTTTTTATATTCTAAAACATGGTTGCCACTGATGTAAACCAGAGGGCAAGAATTAGTTGCTAATTTCTCAAAATGGTTGCTACTGGCAGCCTGGCAACCATTACTGTCAAGTCCTGCTATATCAGGGGTGTCAAACATATGGCCCGGGTGCCAGAGCTGGCCCGCCAAAGGGTCCAATCCAGTCCTCTAGATGATGTTGCACACCTAATGTGAAGGCTGAGAGGTTTCAGGAGTAATTTAAACAGTAAGCAGATACTTCATGTAAAATACTGCCATAGAGGCTTTTCCATTCTGACCAGAATACATTTATCTGAAATAACAATAGGCCTACATACTTTCTATGGTGACATTTAAGGATATTGAACATTGTGCAAAATATTGTCAGACTTCTGTCTTAAAACAATATTAGTGGAACCATGCTGCTGAGGCACTGACAAAACTTCAGATTGTAAGGAGGGGATGACTTAACCTGCTTCTTCAGCAGTTTGGTAAACAGATGAACATTTTCAGGATGAAAGAAACATTTGAAGGGACTGATATTTATAGGTTATTACGCAGTAGTTTCAGTGGCCCAGCCCTCTTGAGATCAAATTGGGGTGTGTGTGGCCCCTACACTAAAATGAGATTGACACCTCTGTGCTCTTTTTGTATTTAAGAACTGCAACACTTCATCTTGACCACTAGAGGGCAGCAATGAACAATGTGAGGCTTAAATGATACTCTGCCTGGAGGGAGGGGTTCTCTCTCTGTCTCTCTCTGATACACACAATTTACACAACTGAATACTTGACATTTAAGTACATACACATAAGATCTGAGTCACACAAAATAATACAAAAACATAGCGCAAAATAAAGGTTAATGCGCACACAACGTACATTTAATTCTTTACAAAAGGTTAAACACAGTGTGTCCTCTTGTTTTGACTGAAGCTTCCCCATTAATTTTTCTTGGTTTTGCATCATCTGTGTCGTGTTCCCGGCTTCACCTACAACAGATCACATGCTACAGCTGTAAAGCCTCAGGTGAAGCACATGTTAATGTGACAGCAATGGAACACAGAGAAATAAATCATTACCTAAAGATTTAGTCCCGCCTAAGTGCCTGATAACTTGTTTAGAAGCTCAGAGCAGGTTCAGGGCTGTCCAATAAGGGCCGTGTCGCTACTGAATGAATGGAAACAATTTTCTAGACTGGAAATTACTTAAACAGGAAAAATGTGGATGGGTAAAACTTCTTTTTTCAGGAGGAAAGGGTTGACTTTCTTTAACAACAGGGCTCAGGAGGGCTAAAGACTGTCTGTGTATGACATCCTCTTGGTAGGCTGACAATCAGGAAATTCTAACAAAGGATAAGGAAATCAAAGAACATTTTCCAGATTCAGTCTGTGGCACTGTTACTCATCCAAAATGGACATTAATACAGCAGGAAATGTACAAGAACAGAAAACAGTCAGAGAATGCAGCTCATCTTGTTTCCACTTTTCCTGCTTAGATTATATACAGAAAAATAAAGTGTTTGGCAATTGAAAGAAAATGTTATTGATTCTGCCTTCGTTAGAGTGCTTCAACTTTGCCTCATTATCAGATATCATATCACTAAAATTTCCTGCCCCTGCACCACAGTGACCATCCAGTGTTAATGAGGCTTTCAGCCTTTCAGCCTAAATGGGAAACTGTTTGCTTTGCAGCAGCTGTGTAGCAGCTGCTCTGCCCACACGAATACACACAATCATAAGCCCTTCACTCTAAAGCACAATACACACATACAAACACTTACACAAGTGTATCTATTTATTGTACATAAACACACAGTGTAGTCTCTTTTTGTTAGTAGTTTGTTTGTAGGGTTGCCTCTCTGTTTGATGAACACAAACACACACACACACACACACACACGCAGACACACACAAGGACAGAGACAGAGACAAGATCAAACCTCACACAACAGCTTTGTGGTGACTGGAAGGGCAATCAGGCAGTCTGAGAGTAAAGCTTTTAGGTCCGCACCATTAGCTCCCTTTTAGTGGCCAAAAGTGTTTCCATCTACTTAAGGTTTTTATTCTGTGGCTTTGACTTAACAAACAAGACTCGCCCTGTCAGCTTGTTGCATCTCACAGGAGAAGGGTCACAATGACCTGAGTTACTCTTCAGATATTAAAGCCTTAGTTCACCTCGTCATCCTTGAAGCTATATTGGTCCACAGAATATCAAGCTTACATAAGCAGGCGCTTTGCTTTTCTGTAAGAGATGTTGAAAGTTTTTGATTCATATTTAGTAATTTCCAGTCAGCAAAGTCATATTATATTCTATTAGATTTAAGGCGGTACTCCAAACACTATTTTTGTGGCTTCAAAGCTTTGGTGATAATTATCCACATATTCCCAAAACATGTAACAATAATTTGCTGGTCCCCTTGCAGTAACTCTGTGGACCCTAAAGGGGTCACGGACCCCCTCTTGAAGAACCAGGATATATGCAAATCAATCTCTCAACCTGACTTTGGTGGACTTAACGCCGCTACATGTGTTTGTGAGATAAAATGATTATAAGAGGGAAGAGGAGGTGGAAGGTGGACTATTGCACGCAATGTTTTTGTAAGTTTCAGTGTTGGGTAAGGGTTACTTTAAAAGTAATCAAAGTACGTTACTGCGTTACTTTTTAAAAAAGTAACCAGTTACTTTACTGCGTTACTCCCTGAGTAGAGTAATTCAGTTACTTTAAAAGTACTTCCAACATTACTCCCTGAGAAAAGTAACTCAAGCCCTTTAAAAGTACTTTTGAGTATTCTACATTTCCTGTTGGGCAATGCTTGCTTGCCCTTCACTGAGATCCAATTCTCCCATCACAGCCGTCACTTTGACCAGTAGAAACACAGAACGATCTGCTGTAGACAACTGTATGACAACAACACCCCAGTGTTTTTAATATTTCCTCTAGGGATGTTACCACACAGAGTAAAAGGGGGAAATGATGGTGTGAAACAGCAGAGGCACTTTGTCAACCCGCTGAGTTAACGTTACTGTCATTAGCATCAAGCTAGCAAACAATGGTACGTCCTCACGGTCGGA
>NC_065511.1:19500419-19556397 GCF_006386435.1 Epinephelus moara | reverse complement strand
ACAGCCGTTGCTGTTTCGGAGCTGAAGGACCAGCATTCTAAAAGTAACGGAAGTAACTGATGTCTTGTTTGAAAATGTACTTAAGTATTTGATTACTCAAACAGCAAACTAACGCGTTAGGTTACTCGTTACTGCAAAAAGTAATCAAAGTATGTTACAAAGTAACATGTAATACCCAACTCTGGTTATTATTGACTCAAATGCCGCGGGTCAGGTGCTGCGTCACCAGATTCAAAGCAAGTGCTTGACTTCAGTTGTCAGCTAAAGATAACCATTCGCAATTCATCTCACCTTTTCCTGCTTAAGACACTGGCTCTTATTCATGTGTGACACTCGCCATCTACTTTCAGTTTCAACAGTTAACTGGTTAAAAAAAAGAAGCAGTCAATTACTGATTTGGTCGTCGATTCAGTTTCAAAACTTCGACACATTTGAGTCAGTCCTGTTATGTTTTATATTTTACTATTTGTTATATTATAATGTTGGTCCCTTGTACAAAGAACACTCTCCCTCACTGCTGGTGACTCATCACTGTCTTGAAATTTTTTCTGCATGAATGTGTAATCATTCATTTATTTTCCGTAACCGCTTATCCTGTTGGGGGTTGTGAGAGGACTGGAGCCTATCACAGCTGACACTGGGAGAGAGGCGGGACAGGTCACCAGACTATCACAGCTAAAACATAGACAGACAACCATTCACACTCACATTCACACCTACAGGCAAATTAGAGTCACCAATTAACCTGTATGTCTTTGGACTGTGGGAGGAAGCCGGAGTACCTGGAGAAAGTAAGTAGAAGATGCAGGCTCCATACAGGGGGGCTCCCCCACCCCAGGGTTCAAGCCCCAGGTTTGGCAGGTTTGGCCTCAGGCATTTTAGCCGTATTGGGGGTTTTTTGGGGCGCAGCTCAGTTGGGTGCAACTGGGTTCCCTTTTGCTGTGAGGAGGCAATGCTGTCCACTGTACCACCTTGCCATGCCAATGTGTTTTTTAATGAGTTATAGCCATAGACAGTAAAAAATAATGGCATAACTACTGTGACATTACCCATTGGCTTGTGGACTCCCATTTTGAAGCCTCAAGTTTGGCATTTTGTCTGTTGCTATCTTGGATTTTTTTTGGAGCCATATGTTACCATATTTGGGAGGAGCAAGGGGTTGATCTGACTGAGAAGCCGAGGACACTATCTGTAGAATGCCTGTCACTGTCACAACCTGTCAACTTTAAGCCTTAATAAAATGTAAACGGGTAAATTATATAACAAATAAAATAAAAAATAAATTATATAGGAAGTTTCCGCCGAAACATGTCAAGGTATGTAACATCCTAACACATGTCTGAGATAAAAGAACAACTAAAGTCATTATAAGTTTATTTCTGCTGTTAAGTTTTAACATGGCTGAGGGACAGCCTCAAGTGGCCATTAGAGGAACTGCAGTTTTTTCAGCCTTGGAGGTTGCTGCTTGGTTGTTGCACAAAGAATGAGAAATCTAAGGAACTATGTTAATTACTTCCTTGCATTCGACCAATCATGAGTGCAGTGTGATGAAAATGGTGAATGAACACTCTTAGATACAATCAAAGATTTTTAGGAATAACACTAATACCAACCTCTGTTTTATGTATATTTTATTGTATCATCAGATCAAAATGTTACTTCCTGCAGTTAGTAAATAAATAAAAAAACAAATTAAATTAATGTTAATTTAAATTTTGACTGACAAGTTTGATACTTTTATTCTTATATTCAAAATTACAGTAGCCAATAAAGAGAACAGGATAATCAACATGCTCATTTTCACTTTATTTCCTCTGCAGCGCATTCTAGTAAAATTACAACATACTGTACTTCAGCCTTCTTTAGCAGAGAAACATGCAAATGACCAAACATCAATCATGGCCAACAAACTCCAGCACCAAACAAAAAGAAGAAAACTTTATATTACAGTGAAAAACATTCTATGTTTTCAAAAACATGTTTTCAGACTATCAAACTGATTAATATATTGCAAATCTTACAGCACAGACACAATCATAACAGCCAAGTAATCTTTCACAACTCATTCTTTTCTTTTGGCTTACAACATGCACAAGAAACACTGTCATTTCAAGTCATAGATCTACAGTCATTTAATGTATTTCCATCACATAATATCAAATTGTGTTTCTATTATTTTCATGATCAAATATGTCTTTATTAAGACTGACCTTAAATAACCCAGTAATTAGACTGGTCCGGATCAAAACACAACATCCTACCAGTGCTGACTACACGACGAATACAGAGTCAGTGTTTCATAATACAATCAGATAATACAGCTCTCTTAACCAAGCTTAGGTTTGACTCCCAGACACAGAGCCAGCTCATTTCTCTGGATCTTTCCATCCTTGTTGACATCACAGTGACGCAGCAGAACGAGACGCAGCTCGTCCAGCTCAGAACTGGTGAGATTGGGCTGGAGAGGACAAAGGAGAGAGGAGACAGGAAAGGCATTATACTTACAGCTAGTAATGGACACTCTGCCTGTGTTTATATGGGTCCACACCCATCAAACTCAAGTAACACCTGCTCCAAAAACTGTCATCTCTTCAAGTTTTAACCAAGTAAAGATTTTAAATAACATGAATTCACTTTGATTTTCAAATCACAAATCACTGTCACAAATATTGGAGTTGACTTTGATGTGTTTGTGTGTTTGTTGAGTAGTTCACTGATAATTTGTTGATTAATCAACTAATCCTTTGTGTATATAAAATGCCAAAGACTTAATGAAAAATGCTCATTATGGTTCTCTAGAGCCCAGAGCAGCATCTTCAGAATTGTTATATTGGACCATCAATCCAAAATACAGTTGTCTATGAAATATAATCTACAGAAAAGCATCCTCACATCTGATAGATTGATATCAGAGAGTATCCATCTTTGCTTAAAAAATAAGTGAAATGATTAACTGTCATTCCTATTTATGATTATCTTGGCATGCACTCATGATAAACTCCTGATAGCTCCCAAAAGTGAAGCCAAAACATCGCAATCGCCCCCTGGTGGTTGGCTGCAGCACAGGTCATAGACCACGCCCCCTCAATGTTAGCTTGGGACATGGGCCAAACAAAAAAAATCGAAGTACCCCTCAAAAAAAGTTTGGTTTTAGTTAGGTATTTGATGCTATAAAAAAGGGGATCTGATGTCATGATTGACGGCTGTGTGTGCCCGCAATCGGGCTGGAACTCCATACTCCATTTCCCAATCGCTACTGCACAGACTCTGGCTCCGAATGGCGTGACCAGCTTACAAGAGGCAGTGCCCATATTGGAGATATTTTGGCTTCATTTTTGTACAGCGAGTGGAAGTGGAGACACGTCGTCCATCTTTATATACAGTCATTGACTCAAACTGTATTTAGATTTGATACTGAGCCGTATGTGTGCAGGAAATGGAGAAGGAATAACTGGGGCATATATGTAGATATACTTTATATTTTGGTAAACAACACTAATATCTGAATGTCAGAAAGCATGACATACCCTGACCAGCCCCATCATGTCTTTGACAAAGCCGTCCACCTCAGGACCCTCCAGCGCTCCGGTCTTACTCTGAACAAGAAAGCAAGAGACAGAATAAGAAAGAAAAATAGTGTGGATTACTTCATCTAATTTACATCCCACTCAGTCAGTTATTTCATAATCTTTTTTTCTGGACATTTTCTTTTGGTTTATTGGTGGAGCTGGAACACTTCCCAGCATGCATTGGTGATATCCTTAGTAAGCACCTTGGACTGTTTGCCTGTTAATCATAGCTGCTCAATTAGATTTATTTAAAATGTTCACCTTCAGGTTACACAGTCTGATTAGAAGCAGTAGTACACCAGCGCCACTTGACAGTGTCGCACACAGCAGGGAAAATATGATGCTCCTGACCCTCCCTTACTGTAATTCTACAAACACTCTTCCTTAAAAGCAGTTTCAAGTGGGGTCAAAATGAGATATCACTTTCTTGCCATGACATCAAGGCTTTTAATGCTACAATCAATAACATGACAAAGGTGCCGCTTGGTGTGCCGATAATTTAAGGACTTAAAAAAGCAGCCTTGGTGTGAAAAAATGACTGACTGGTAGCCAACAGTGACCACAGGAAACTTTTCACAAAGCTCCTCTGAACATTAATCTAAGTGCAGGCAACATAACATTCCAAACAAGCCATTAGTTCATGCACTACTTGACATACAGACAAGGTCATAAACATGATTTTACAATGTATAGGAAGCTTATTAGTGATTCCTGTAGGGACTTTCTGACTCGTATCTGGAGCTGTACTGTGAATGAGTCTGACAGAGTTAAATCATCCCAGAGAGTGACTTGACAACATAATGGGTGCTTTATTTTATTATGTTTCATTACAGGGGTATGGAAGCTAATTGGACTGACTGTTGCTGTACCAAGTCCTCCTCTGGACGCCTTATCACATTATGTAAATTTGAGAGTGTTATTAATTGGGGATGGAAGTCATTTAGTGGAGGTTATGTCTGCCTTGACTGGAAAGCTGCCAGCACCCTTATTACTTTAAAAAAAACTAAAAGTACTGTTAAATATTCCAGAACTGCAACAGATCGTACTTTAGAGGTTGCTCCTTGAATTGTCTACATTCCCACATAGTTTCCTAGGAATTACGAATTAGAAGAATTCATCTGTGTCCCACCCAGTGTGTTATTGTACTTACAACGTCATAGTGATCAAAGATCTTCTGAAAGTCTCTCTTTCTCTCCTCTTTGCTGCAGGCCTTGGGACATGAGGAGAGGGTTGTTGGAGAGAAATTAGATAAAAATAATGTAACTTAAACAACACATTCTCTTGGTCATGGACTTCCCACGTCCTGATAAGATGTGAAAGGTACCCTGTGGTTGTTGATGTTCTGGGACGCCGTGTCAAGTTCTGCCTGTTACATGCGTTGTCTACTTTCAGAATACACTTCTGTTTTCACAGTAAATTTACCATTTGCATACAGTCTCTATCAAAATAAATGCACTACATCAGTACAACACAGCGAATGGACTTTTTTTTGCCTTTAACAACTAGCACATGTGGTTAGGTTTAGGAAGAAAGAACAGGGTTTGGCTTTATAATCTTAGGGTACACAATAGCTGAAAGTCGGTGTTTGTTGGACCCGTCCACCACTCCTCCCAGTACACCTCCCACCCACCCTACCCGTACTTTCGTCGGCTTAACTTTTGTTTGTGTCCCACTGCGTTTCCCCCGATGCCGCTGAGCACCACTGAACTATAATGGTGATCATGCCGACGTTAAAGGACAGCTTTTTTTGTCACTGTCACTGTGATGCTGCAAGTCATTGCCCGGATTTCGACAACTTTAAGTCATGGTTGTATTAAAATGTTGCAAAGTGGAAATAGGCAAATTTTTTGCTTTATCTTATTATGAAGTAGATGCTGATTGCACAATATAATAACTATAGAATACTTATAAGATATTTTTTGGGGGCATTTAAGCCTTTAATTGATAGGACAGTCAAGCCTGAAAGGGGAAGAGAGAGAGGGAGTGACATGCAGCAAGGGGCCACAGGCTGGAGTTGAGCCCGGGCCGCTGTGGGAACAGCCTTGTACATGGGGCGCCCGCTCTATCCACTAAGCCACCGACGCCCCTATAACTATAGAATACTGACACCATCTGTGCTTACATTGGTTCCCTCGCTTTCACTTTGCAATTCTGCCTGCCACAGGGTACGATCTCCTGGGAAATATACAGCTCAATACGTTGCACAATTGAATTGCATCAGCCATTATGCAACCAAAACAGGAAGAGGCTAGCACTTACGTTTTCCCCAGTGGCTATAAGTAACTATTAACAGCAACCAAAGAGGATAAATGCAATGCTTTTGCAGTTGTAATCCCCAGTGGTGGAAATGGCCAACAACTGAACTAACTGTGGGAACTCTTAAGAGGCAAAAGAAAAACAGCAAGGCGCGGCTCTGAGGAAAATCGAAAGCGATTTGGTTGTCTTCGCAACAGCTGCAATACCACTTGGAAACGCTAAACTTTGAAAAGTTGTCTGTCTCTACTTGAAAGAAATAGATAAAGAGCATACTTACATCCATCTTGAACTGGAGCAGGAAATTCTCCTCTAAAGCCAAGATCCTAGTTGAGGAGGAAATACATACTTTAAAAGCATTCGAGTTATCAAAGAGAAAAAAAATGGTTGAATTGACACCTTCTTTCTTCTGCAAGAAATTTAAGGTACGGTATGACTTTAGAAATGACTGAAACAGTAAACACTCACAGGTCACCAGATTATATCAGAGCTGGCATACTGAGACAGACAACCATTCACACTTACATTTACATCTGCGGGAAATTTTGAGTCAACACTTAACCGAACCTCAGCATGACACGGAGAAAACCCATGCTAACATGGGGAGAACATGCAAACTCCACAAAGAAGGGACTTGGCTGGTCTGGGGGAACCCAAGCGTAATAATCTATCAAGCAACATCAAAATGTCTTATCCATATTCTCTGTGTGTCTGTGTCTCAAAATGCAAACTGGCTAACCAACGCAGTCATTTTTGAGATGTTAGCATTTGGCAACAAATTATCAAATCTTCTTTTGTGGCTATCCAATTGGCATGTATTGAGTAACGCATTATAATTTACAGATTGAAAAGCACCTGGCCAAGTCGTTCAGATCCAAACAGCCATCCTTGTTTTTGTCGAAGATTTTCATCTGCAAGAAAAAGAGGACGTAGTGAGAAACACGAAAAGAACTTCAGCGACTGTGAATCTCTTCATCTGTACTGTTGTTATTTCTTTACACCAAGTGTAACTCTAACCCCATTACGTGACCTGACACTGAGTGTGAACCAATTTCTTTCAAACTGAAATCTAGTGAATAGTAGAAATAGTCTATGACACTCTAGGTTTCCACTGAAGTAGGTCACGGAGACAGATCAATAAAAAAAATAACACAAGCTGCTTTCTTTGTCACTGCCTTTTGACAGTTGCAGGGAAATGCATAAGAACACCAGAAAAGAGATACCACAAGTGAAAAGTCCCTCTGAGCAATAGCCTTTTTTTGGCAAAATAGTTGACTGGAGCTGCTTAAATCTTTTCAGTCTTACACAACGTTATTTTGTGAAAATAAATAAGTTAAAAATAATGTTTTAAGAACAGCTGTTGCATACTGTTTTTCCATTATAATGAATGTACAGTATCCATAGAGTGTAACAATAACGGACGTAGCGACAGCAACCTAACTAGCACTTGCAAGCTACCTGGAAAATGTAGGATTTGATGGTCTGAACCAGCTTTACACAACTACTACTTACAGTAGATGCTACAGAGCCTCCTGCTCACAATCAGAATCAAGCTGCATGCTGGGTAAACAAAGTAAAAGGTTTAGCATACACTTAACTGTCAACACTTTGCAAGGGAGAGTGCATTGACACCTGACTAAAAAACCTATTTTAAAACTAGAAAAAGTAGGGACTTTTGCTCTGGAATGTGTGTTTGTCTGTGTGTGAATGAACTGTATCACTACCATTGTGTCTGTGTACTCGTCCAGCTTGTCCGATGACACTTCCTTGTGATGCTGTTGGAACAGGTCTTTCAAGAAAGCCTAAGAGACAAAAGTTTCTTTCATAATCAGACAACAAAACAATCCAAGCCAGTGGGTAAAACACAATTACACACAACACACCAACACAATCTACAAACCGAAGGATGTAGCACTGAACACACTGTGTGGTGAGGAGGAGGAGAAACGTCTCAGTATGACCGAACAGGAAATGGTAGCTGTGGGTTACAGTCATTCTGTACAAATGCCACTGCTGAAGGTTGTTCCTCGCACAGAAAAGAGATGTGTCATTGGTTCTGTTGTGGGTTTGTGCTGAGTGACAACTTTACCTTGAGCTCCCTGGCTGAGATGTAGCCGCTGCAGTCGACATCATACTTCCTCCATATCTGCAGTGGGCAAGAAAGGGCAACTTGGCAAATGCTCATATACAATGCACAGTGGTTATGGGTGAATCTGACCTAGCTGGAATACAGCTAACAAAATATGCATATATACAAAGTGACATCACAGCTGGTGGTTTTATTGTAATGCTGAAATATGTTGTTTGTTGTGTTGTTTTGCATTGTGTTGCATCTTACCTGCCATTATCATTTTCTTAGAATTGATCAGCCGATCTATTTCCTAGTTTTTGTTATAGGCTCAGAATTAAAGAACTACTGAATTACAGCTACAAATTAAAACTTTATTTATCTTGAAAATGTAAATTTGGTTCATCTGTCTGGTGGACTCATGTGTGACACGTTTATGAGTCCCAACCGTCCAGTATCTGGCCTGTGTCTATGTACACCAGGGAATAAGCAGTTCTGTAAAATAATTAAACTGGTGAGGACAAGCAACAATAGTCAGCTGCCAACACATTCTCATTTGTCACATGTGGACGTTTGGTCATGGACTCCATGTCCAGATATGACGTGCAAGGTACCCTGGGTGCGTTGGTTGTTGACTGCAAATTGACATTGTTTTTCCTTCAACAACTAACACACATGGTTGGGTTTAGACAACAAAACACACGGCAAGGTTTAGGAAAAAGGAACAAGGTTTGGCTTTATAATCTTATTTAAAGTGAACACCAGGTGGTGTTTGTTGGACCCATCCACCACCCATCCCCCCTGCCCCACTTAGACTGTTGCTGCCTTAACTTTCCTTCTTGTCCTGCCAAGTTTCCCCGACACTGTTGGGTGCCTTTAAACTACAGCGGCGACCGGCCACGTATCATGCCGACATTAAAGGACAGCTTTTTTCATTTGTGTCTGACGCAGCAAGTCACTGCTCAAGCGCAATATTTTGATGACTGATTTTGATGACTTTGCAGTTGCAGTCACTTTATTCCTGTCTTGGCTTATCAGTATACCTCTGTAGTAGGGGTGTAACGATTCACTGACCTGGATCAATTCTGGATCAACGATACAATATTATTGAAGCAAAGTGAAAACATCGATACATAGTGTTAAGATAGGCCTTTATTTTGAAATTCCCATGGCACATCTGTGTCACCACTTCAATCCAAGCACACTGCCTTCTTAAACATTCAAACAGTGCTAGCGGCCTATAGAGCAGCCAAGAAAAAGACAATGAGGATATTTACCGATATCATCTCATATCGATTGCGGGCCCCTGAATTTAATCAAATCAAAATCGCATTGTGGTTGACTTTATGATATCAAACATCATATAGTTGTCCAAAGAATCGATTGAATATTGTGTCATGATGAAATGTGTGATTTACACTTGCCTGGTTCTAGAGCTCCGAATCTGCCCACACCACGGAGTTTGAGTAAAATAATTTCTGTCTGACATTATTATTGACATGACAGCGGTTTCTCAGTTAAAATAAAACAACAACCAATGACGCTGTGTGGAGAGTGAATTAGCCAATCAGTGCCATGGGTGGGACTAATGACACTGTTATCAAGCAGTGCACCAGAACCAACAAGAAGTAATAACAACAATGGCCAGCACTGTAGACAAGACAGATGGTGCTATCGAGGGTGTTCTAAATGCCCGTCTTTTTAATATTGCCCTTCATCACAGTTTGTTTTACTTTGCTCTGCTCCACAATTAAAACTGACTGCTGACATGGCTACACATCAATGTGGACTTAAAACAACATTAGATTCAGGAGGACACGTGAATCTCTAGTTAAAGAAATAGAATCCATTCGATATGGTCTATGACCTTACCTTCATGAAGTCAACACTGTTGTCCAGAGGAGCTTCTCTGCGGAAAATTAACAGGAAGTTCTCATCCTCGGGAAGGATCATATTGGCCAACTAGAAAGCAGGACAGAGAGCAAAGGTCAGAGCAGAAAGCAGTAATAATGGCATGAGGCTTTCCATCTCTTCAAGTCTTGTCCGTTTTATTCTTGGAGAGAGTAACAGTTACCACCAAGTTTACAGAAGTCATACATACAAACTCCAAAGCAGTTCAGTATAATCTGTTCTGGCCTTGCAATTTTAATCAGATCAGGGTTCAATTTTTATTAGATCTACTGTACTCTCTATAGAAGAAACAGATCCAATTAAACTATTGACAGTGAGGTCTGTATCCTGATGATATGGAAAGATGCTTGTTCTTTCCATTCACCCTTGTATTATGGTGGCAGCAGAAGTTTCAGCCACAGACATCTCACTACCTCTGCAAGCTGAAACAATCTGCATGGCTAGGCACGTGAGAGTTTCTGTTCTATTCTCATTTGGATGACCAACCATACTCCGGCTCCTCCTGGCTCCTCGCCAGTTCATGTTGCTCCTCTCTTGTGTGTCCTTTTTAATAGTATCAGCCCTCCATTAGCAGATTAAACTGGGGCCCATCAATCTATTTATATAAAACAAGATGATACTGCAGCCGTTTGTGTAACAAAGATGAAGAACTCTGAGAAAAATCAAGCGCAATGCACCAGCTGTGATGCCAGAGGAGCAAGGCGTCCAGGAAACAAACGCTGACCGGCACACTTTAAAAAGACTTAAAAAGACTGTGTCAGTGATATACAGTAGCGCTAATTCATTATCTCATTATCTGTTGATTGGAGGTTGAAGTTTATAGTCATGCATAGAACAGTTGGCAGTTGCTCGCAATAAATGATACATTTTAAACAATATACAAATAGCCTATACACAGCACCTACTGTGGTGTAATGTGAGAAGATGGCACACACCTGCAGAGTGTTAGTATTCAGACTGTATACAGTTTTATGGAGATTAATGATGGATGACAGGTTGAAACCCTCATTTCATTACGTGTCCACCCACCTAAGCATCTTTGATTAAAACAGTCTCTGCAAGAGCATCTCAATTCAGTTGTACAATATATGCACAGTGTGTGTTGTACAGTTGCACACCCTGCATTAATGAGGCAATGCAAAGTGAATAGGTTACGCTTTTAGATTGATATAATTGTCGGATTTTTTTTTTTTGTGATAGTAAGAGAACACTGTGTCCCATGGTTCAGTCACACTGTATTGAACTAGAGGAGTAACAGCAGTCCATGCAGCTATCACACAGGATACTCTCACTTTGTGATAGGCTCGTTAACTTCCTTTCTGGAGCTATTTATAGAGCAGAGGCAGAAGTATGAGGAAAGTTCTTTTCTTTACTTTGGAGTTAAAAACTGGTCAGCAGAGACATGTGTAGCATACATAAGCCTATATTCTTACTGTTGGCAGTATGGAGTAGTATGCAGTATGACCTTATTAGGTGGACTGGGTATTGATGACCAATCAACACACTAAATATGGTACTGTACAGTGTAGTTTCTGTCAGTATCTTAGAATGACAGTGTTACTGCTTTCAGCTACATCAAGTAAGTCCCATGAAAACATTTCAGTCAGGAACACTTTAGTCACAGAAAACGTTACTTCCAGTTGCAGTATTATATTTGGCTGTATGGTTCTGTTCTGGCGCCTCTCTGCCTTTCCTTAGGCCTATGCAGAAAGCCTCTTCCGCGTGCCTACATGGAGAGCCTAAGCTGGAGAGAGCACACCTCTCTGCCCTTCCATGCGCCTACATGAAAGGCATAAGGGGAGAGCAGCAACAACTACTCCCCAGGAACAGAACAGAGCAGCATCAATGACAAACAGAAATGACATTGATAAGTCAGACACAACAAGAAAAGGAGGAGCTGGGGTGGAGGCAGGTTGCAAAGTGGCTTGCAGAGGAAGCAGCAACAGTAGGCAGGCCAGGCAGTTTAAATAGGGCACCCTGAATGAGATTTGCCAACTGGTTGCATAGAAAGGAATCATGTAATCTATCAGCTGACTCCCTTCCATCAATCAGCTGCTCATCAGTTGATTGGCTGCTTGAGATCAGCTGATGTAGCTGGGATGTGAACTGAGCTCCTACCTGAACTAATGCTTTGCTCAAGACCTAATGTTCCAATGAGCTCCTCACAGTGAGGTATACAGACTTTAAAATTTGGAAAAAAAGAAAACATGGGTAGCAAATCCAGAAAGAAAAAGCCAAACAAGTGCTTCCTAAGTCGTCAGGGAGTGTAGCTACATCGAGGTTTGACCACATCGTTCCTGCATCAGCCACTACAAATCAGTGTAATTGGCGGACATGTATTGATTTTTATTTTTTTTTCCTCGTTATGAGTAAGAGCCAAAGCATTTGGGGTCTGTGGGTGCAATGCATTAAGCGATTGGTGTAATGAATGGGTACAAGATTCTTTTCCAGAATAACAGAAAATGCACTTCATTGCTCTGATGAAACACCGCCGCTGTGCCAAGAGCCGCATCAATTACTAGGAGTGGAGACCGAGAGAGCGGTGTCATCAAAATATGGCTTTAAATTTCTGGGAAACAGCCGCAGCCTGTTAAATTGTCAGTCAAGTTTGATTTAATTCAATAAACTGACTCAATCAAAAAGTCATTTGAGAATCAGCCTTCATTAATTACAAACAAGACTCCTGCTGGGATACCAAAAAGACAATTAGGTTCTTTTCCATTAGGATCAGATTTATATTGCATACATAGTGCACACTGTGTGTATATACAATAGATTGTCAGGTATTTAATTTAGGTAAATGGTTTGAGTGCTGCTTTCATCTGGCTGTCTCTTCACTACAGGATGGCTTGACCCTCAGCAGTCCCGGAAATGAGTTTCCATTCTTCTGTACGAGCTGGGTCATTGTTATGGAGACATGACATAAATAAAAGATGAAGAGGGTATGCAGAGGAAGAAGAGGGAGGCATTTCAGAGAAAGACAGGGGGTTGGGCGGAATAGATGAGTCTGAGAAAGAGAGGGGATGAAGAAGAGGAAGATGGTATAGAATAATGAGGAAGTTGGCATGAGAGGGTTTTCAGGGTGCAGATAGTGAGAAAGAGGCGGGCATAATTTCATATGACAGTCACTCTCTGGACTGATATGATGTTAGGGAGAATTTTATCAACTGCTATTTCACTTTAATCACTATAAAGTACCCTGTGTTTAGTCTGAGGGGACATAACTGGCAAGTGAATGAGACACAGACACAGAAATTGTGCAGTACCTCATGAATCTGTAGTTTCCCATCAGCAGTGACATCATAGGCAGACATAAACCTTTGCTTCAGCCTCTGGACTCTCTCTTCAGTCACTTTCTCCTGTAGAAACACAAGAGGTTAAAACACAACATTGATTTTCTTGACTTAAAGCCTCCGTTAGAGTGGACACAGATATGATGATGATACAGTATACGATGGGGCAAATTATGCAGTTAACTTGTATTTTATACCACTTCTTTCCAAATGATATCTTTGAAAATCTTAACATGATATTGAAGAACAAACACTTAACTGGCTGAGTCACAGTTATTTTAAGCAATATCACCATGGATACTCCTTTGATCTTCGATTTTTTTTTCTCTCAAGGTTTGCTTTCTCAACCCAGGGTGTACTGCTTGTGAAGGGTTTATGTAGCTCGCTCTACATGTCCTTGCTCTACTTGGTCTTTGTAATACAAAGGACAGAGAGTGTAGTGCACTTATCCAAGACAAGATGAAATTTTTCTTGCACACAATGTTGTTATTGTGTGTTTTATTAAATGCATCTAAAGAGTGTTAGTCCATGCCTTGACCAACTTTGGTTGCAGCAAACAGCTTACTATAAACACCTCAGTGGAATATATGAAGTCTTGCATGACGTCTTTTCATCAGTCCACACCATGCTGCTACAGATAATGAGTCAGGAAGCACTATCACTGCTGAAATGTGATGAAGTGCAGCATATGGACATATTGTAGCAGATTATAACTACGGATAAATTGAGATTAAAACGCTGCAAAGATATTGTGTGTGGCGTGCTTATCTGACTTAAGAATCACATTTCCTTTTCCTGTGCAGACCAGTTTCTTCTTCTTCTCAGACAAGAGCTTGAAACAACTGAACCTAAGAATATTTTCAACTGTTGAAGTTATTTTAAAACATATTTAGCAGCTGATCATCCGGTGTCTCTTTGCAACCCCCCCCCCCCCCCCCCCCCCCTCGCTGTACTGTAGCTATAGAAACCTGTTGATCCGAGGTGCTGAAGTCTGAATCATCGTTTCATGTAGTGCAGAGAGCACACAGGCTGCAGACTAGCAGGTGCCAGGTCCTTGCTCATTACAGAAAAGCAACTATTTATCTTCAGCATTGCTTTTCTGTCTCATGTTTGGTGCCTGTAGTGTGCTGTTGCTAAGGGACCGTCTGTTACCTGTGATGGTGGTGGGGGATGGGGTGCGGTGGGGGAGCACGTCAAATAATCTTTTTAGGCACTCAGGAGGGACTTGTGTTTCTTTTGGGGAGTGGGGGGGTCGGCTTAGAGGACGCTGGGATGCCTGGTTGCTAAGACACTGGGATTCCGGGATACTGGGACATGGGCTGCTACTAACCATCTCATCACACAACAGTGAGATAACGGAGCCCATCTGCCAAACAATCATCGTATACTTCTTGCACTGCTCGTTGATTTAAGTTTGTGCTCAAGCCCTGGTTTTTAGCCGGCAAAAAATTTATGTGACATAACAAAAAACATCGGCCACTGTCCTCTGCAAATGCCATCTTATTTGCTGATAGGCTGAGGACAATCAACAATTCTATGTTCAGGCGATAAATTGGTGCATCAAATTTTGTTTTGTGTGGTAGGATGGTGGCTGTCATGCACCCATATTCTGCTGATATGCGCACACACTTGTATTTTGCTTGAGAAATTAGGCTAGCTGAATGTTTCGGTGATTACTCTCACTCCCGTGCCGTTTGCTCGTTGCATTGGCTCCAAAATGGAGGGTCATATATTTTCCCCCAGTCACTCAGGGTGGCTCAAGGAAAAAATATCTGTAGCTTTGAGGAGATTCAAGATTTAAAAAAATAAATAAAGTCACACACCAGCCACACCCCTCCCCTGATAAATACAGAACAGTTCCTAAGCATAAATCTTTAAAAGCACACAGTAAAATCTGACTCAATGTACACTACTGACACTATGCACACTGCATAACAACCTCATGTATTCTCTTGGTTTTACTGACAACTCAGTGTATCACATGCAAATTCATTTTTGAAAATGTGTTAATTCACTCATGAAAAATCTGCAAAATTACGGGATATGTTGCACCAGATGAAATAGACAAAAAGACATAAAGGCACCATGGGGTTAATGTCACCCAGTGGCTGCATATAATGTAATAGACATTGACTGTGCCTTGAAAAATACACAACAGTACTCATCCTGGGGGCATTTATGATGGAAAGCAAACACCAGAGAGACAAAGTGACATGTGGTCGGTGGTCTGTTTGTTTTAGTACAACCCCATTAGTATCTGAGGGAGTCCAATCACACGGGCAAACACACACCGAAGCTATACTAATAGGCATCCGCCCATTTGGTTTTCCATTACAACTGGCGATGAACTTTCCCTCTGACAGTGACCAGAGCTCTTTAATTGTGTTGCGCCTTACATCGTTAGTCACCCCACCCATCCAGATAACTGCATCGAGGTTCAGCTGCCCACACAGCAGAGATCACAAGTGTTGTGGCCAAAGCCAAAATGTATTGCATAAGTGGGGCTGGGTGATATGGAGTTAATCAAATATAACCATACCACAATACCAATATTACTGCAACGATATTATAGTTGACCACTGGTGATTTTGCAAAATATTTACACAGTGAGATTTGGAAAAATAATCATCAGCAGTGTGGGAATAATGACTAAGTGGGTAAAGGCAAATAATAGAACAGCTGGAACAGTCATTCAGAATATTACATAACTTTATTGTAATAAAGCCTTTAAAACCAGGAAAAGATAAAATAAATGATGATATATAGTCTTATATCACAATACTGATATGTTGCCCAGCCCATATCAACAAGATTTGATGTTGACCAGCAGCTTCTTACATTACCATTGTATGCCAAATTGAATTTAATGACAAATTTCATAGTAAAATCAGTGTCATCTTATTTTGAGAACAGCCATAATATTAACACTGCTATTCCTTTTTTTTTGTCATTGGTGTAGCATGCACTATAGGTTAACCCAGTGCAGATCTGTGTCTGTGTCTGATGAGCCATTTTTGACATGCACTGTATTGAACTGCTGTTACCACTGTTTTCAGAAGTTATGGATGAATTCATCCAAAGTTGACTTACCTGTGGACCCAGTCTCTTCATCATGTGACGGAAAAAGTCATCCAGCTCTTTGTCCTCAATGTAGCCATTATCTGTTGAATAAAAAAGACAAGTCCCTGGGTTGTAAAAGTGATGAGGCAAGTCTCAGTCTTAATCAAAATTCAAATACAGTGAGAACTTCAGAGGAAGTCACCAAATGACTCAATCTTTGCCAAATTATTATTTTTTTTTAGATTTTGAGTTCTGACCTGTGTAAAGTCATTCTGCTTCTTGTTGGTGTACTTTTATTTCTGCATCGAGCCCCTCTCAGACATGGAATATACAGCATATACGTGACATTGTACATTTTTTAACCTATTTTGCAATGACAAGAATATTTAACACGATAAGATCTTCACTTAGTTCCTTCAACAATTTTGTCACCAAAAAAAAAAAAGACAGACTTTGTGTCTAGCACATAAATGATGAAGTAGGCATGTTTAAGGTATGTTTCTGTAGAAAAAAAAAATAAAAACATGTCATCAAGTGTCCTCACCATCTGCATCGAAGTGTTGCCAGATCTCCAGGAAACCAGCTGCATCCAGGTTATCAAAAGCACTGTCCATTTTAATGAAGAAAGGCAAAGTAAGACGTCCAACTTAACATGTAGAGACAACCAGGACTTACAGTAAGTGACGAGCTGTGATGCACTGTGCAGTCTGCTTTCTTGACATATGCTCTTTCTGACTTATTAAAAACCACACCCCCTTTGGGTGTGAGTGAGTGTGTGTGTGTGTGTGTGTGTGTGTGAGAGACTGAGAGAGCATACTGAGGCATTGTATTTGCCATCTGCTGGCTGTATTGTTTCACTGCAAAGCAGATCTTCAACAAAAGTTTTAAAAATAAAGACAACGCAGAGATTGTAAAGCCTGTAAAATTATTTTTAATCAATGTTAATATTTGCATGAGGAAATGTCCAACAGCAGAATGACTCAGTGAAAGATACTGATCCATGAAGAAATGGAACAAATAACGTATCGGGACTGTTAATGAGCACACATGTTTTTCCAGCTCAAAGAAAATGGTCATTGTTTTGCATCTTTTTTTTTTTGAATCATGATGAAAGTAACATTACATTGATTACATGTAATAACAAATTAATACATACAAAGAATTAATTTCTACATTTATGAACACAATGTACATGTGAGAGGAGAAACAAAGGTTCAAGACATCACCGGCCACTGTTTTTTTTTTTTATTCCAAATAAGTTACAAACAAACCCCTAGTATAGTAGTGTACTTAGTACCAAAACAATATAGGATTTGCTGTGTTCACATAGGCGTGTGAATGTATCACAGTGTGTATATTACACGTGCGTATATTACACATACATATATACACACACACACTCCTACATGTATGAAAGCACATATATACATACAGTACAACTCACAGCCACATCATGCAGTCACACACATGTAGACTCAATGCTACTGGTTATTTTCACTTGCTCCACTCCGTCCGTGCACCGACAGAAATAAAAGTGGATGCTCGTTTTTTTCAGGATTGAACAGATCAGTCTTTCACACAACTTAACAGAAACAAAGCCAGCTGCTTCTGAAATCCCAAACAGAAAGCAAAAGAAGGTGTCCGTGTGATTTCCTCGCAACAGGAAACTGTCAACAGAATACAGCACACGCTAACGCTTTCAACGTATTGCAAAGTAGTGGTATTTTTTTTTCAGTGTCATGGAACACCTTCCAAAAAAAAAATAGTATTTGTTTTTTGGGACTGGGACTGTTAATCAAAGCAGGTGTTGACATCAGAGACTAGATTAACTATATACAGCAAGAACAGTGTTATTTCCGAGCCATGATTAGTGACAAAGAAGGAAAATCTTATTAGAATCCTACAAAAAGACATCGATAGACACCGTAGGAAAAGGTGCACCAGTAAGACCTTTGGCCCTGACATGAATTATTCTTGTACAGTACAACAAAATACAAGTTGTGCCCCTTTCACACTGCGCAGTAAAGAACGAGCTCGTGTGCACATTTCAGATGAATGTTGGAGCACAGTTTGGCACACGACAACCAGATAGTCTAACTTAAATAAAACTCCACAGTGGTCAATGTTGATATAATGATACAGTTGTTGGATTTCACACACAGATGTTTGTAATGCTGCGAGCATTTCTGTCATTTTTATGATTGCAAAGTTGGTTGGATAAGAGCTAAAAATATTCTGCATTGACAGTATAGGACTATATCCTTTAAATGTGGGTTCATTTTCCTGAAGTCTCACATAGCCAGGCCACACTTGGTTTAGCTCTGTGCCAGCCCTGGAAAAAGGTCTGACTGATCCCATCATAATTAAGGGAAAAAAGTACTCTGGGTTGTTTGTATTTCTCTAAACCAATCACAACAGCTGAATCATCATTAAAACTGTGTTTAATTGCCAGGCTTTGAAAAACTTACAGTATTGTCAAGCATCAACCAAAGTTAGCTAACCTTCTGGATGCAAGCACAGCATGCAGCTAGGTTTTGTTTTGCAGCAGGCAAATCCAGTGATGCTCCTGGCCCCTGTCCTCATCTACAGATACAGAGACACTCCAGTAACCATTTTAATGTTCATGCCAACAGAAAGTGCACAGTGCTGCTAATTTCTTGTGGTTTTTAATATGAAACTTAGTGAAATGGTTTCAGTGTGTGTATTTCTGTTTCATGCACAGCACTAAATCAAAGTGTGGAGATAGGTCTGGCTATGTGAGGCTAGTTTCATGTAGCTACACGGAGCATATATGGATATTAGTAGAACTGCATAGTTTTAAATCAAATAAAATCCAACGCTAAGGGAACAAACTGAAGATAAATATATGAGTTACTCCAAAATCTCAGCTGCCTTTTTTTATTTTTAACTTTGTCAATCATTTAAACACCAGGGGTCTCATTTATAAACATTGCGTACGCACAAAACGAGGCCTGAAAGAGGCATGGTGATCTATAAAAACAGACTTCATGGGAGAAACTTTGACCCATGCTAACAAGCATTTTGGAGACGGCCAAATAGGCAATGCAGACGGTGAGGTGGAAGCCTGATTGTAGAAATTATCACCATTTTAGGCTTTTGTCTGTACGCACATTTTTAGTATGGCTCCTATGCGTTGTTTTATAAAGAGACCCCAGGTCATTCTGAGAATCGGTTTGCCGTCTGTTTGCAGTGTGAAAAGGGCACTTCTTGCTCTTTAAAGACAAAGATAAGTGTAATCAGCCTGAGACCTTTGTTGTTGCTGTTGTTGTTGTGTAGCATTCAGGTCTTGACATTGCTACATACACAATACCCTAGAGGTCCACGTGGTTAAAATACAGCTACCCCCAGTGCACTTTCACTTCAGGCACTGCATTCTCAATTATTTTTTTAACAAAGGCAAACCCCTTTACAGGTTGAATTTCAAAACATTGTCTTTGCTCAGAATGAAGAGAAAGTGAACTGAATTTGAAAGCCCTGCAGGTCAAGTCTGAAGTGTTAGAAGGCTGGAGTTCCCTCAGTGTCCCGCTTTCACACAAAGATCAGACCAAAGAGGTTGGTGTCAAAATCTGAAACTAAACAGCTGCTGAAATGGGAAGCACACGTCGGTGGCTTCCACTTTACCTTCCAGCAGACTATCTAAGACATTCCTCTTCTTGAGTAAGTTCTTTGCTTTCATTGGACCATCAGCACACCGGGGAAATAAATGCAGGCGTGTTATCAGGAGGTAAGAATCCATCTGTCTTTAAGAGCAATTCGGAGTGTGTAGGACAGTGATGAACACTTACGCACCACACAGTTTTATTTAATGCTTAATAGTACCAGCTAGGAATAAAGCCGTTTTTTTTGTCATGGTTTGTAATGGTGCTCTGTATTGCTACTTAATGACAGACACTTTCCTCCATGAACAGCGGAACAAAGGCATCCGCAGTTTAAAGGTAGGCTATAATAAGATATTTTTTCCACAGTGTCTAAACACAGAGAACAGTGTTAGTTAACAGTGCTGAAGCCTTATTGATTAGTTATCAGTGAAGTTAAAGTGTACCACAGTCCTCTCAAAGCAACACTTCATATGGTCACTCCAACTCTCTCACACAGGGACAAACATGAGCTCAGTTGGGATGTTAGATAAAGTCTATAGCTATTAGTAAAAACTCCAGTTGTCTCCTCTGTGTGACCTGTAGTATCTACTATCAGGAGAGCTACATCTAATGTGTGTGTTTGTGGTTTATGGTGGGCTGAGATTCTCAGCTGGACCTGTATATTCCTGAAAAATAAAAAGAAGATGAATTGCATAATGAATTCAGTAACTTGCAGAAAATAGCATATAGAAAAATCTATACAAATATACCGAAGGAAGAAAATGCCATTGGGTCCTGGTCGGATCGTATTGTTTGAGTTCAAGTACAGTACAGTGATCCTGGTATTATTGTTACATGTGTTTGGTCCCTGGGAGACGAGCTACTGCAACAAATAGCAATGAGACGTTAAGATTATTAGTCAAAGGAAGAGATTTTTGATGTAGTTTCACAGTCTCTATCTGTCCTTCGCACACAAAATCTGCAGGTTCCTGAAAGCATCTTTTTTTTCTTAGTAGTTTACAAACTTCATTCAGGTTTCATTGGCTGTATTCGCTCGTTCACCCTGGGAACCATTTTCTCAAATCCTGAAAAGTTTCTTCTTTTAGAGATGTGAGATTTTCACCTGACAGCAGAGGGCAGGACAAAAGGAGAAAAGGCTGTTTGTGAGAAGGAAGCTCTTAGGAGAATTTTGCACAGTTTGGTTTACTAGGTGACATGATGTGACTGAGAAGTTTACTGAGGATATTCCCCCCAAAAGTGTCAATATCAATGGTTTAATCATAGATAACCAAACTAAATTTAATTTGAAAGTGTGTATTACCTGATACTACAGCAGGGCTTCCTGCTTCCTGCAAACCAAACATGATTTGTACTTTGCGGTCAGACAGGACCTACAGGTACAACCTTGAATATAAATGAAAGCATGTCGATTAGATTCTCCCTTAGTTGCTTTTCTAAAGGAAAACGCTTGAGGCTTTTTTAATTGTAAATTTGTCTTACTCAAATTAAAATAAAGTCTTTGTCTGCCTCCTCCCCAGAGTCTGAGGACTTCTTGCCTGCTGCCCTGTCTTTGTCTGGGTTTAGAGATTGGTCCTTGGACTTGAAGGAGCCGTGATCCTCAGAGTTGGCACGAAGAGTGCTGGGTCGCTGAACGGAGTCTGACACAGACCCCGCCCTCACTGAAACAAGAGAAAGAGAAGATTTAAATGAGTGTTGATAATGCTCAGAGCAAAGGGAAGAAATGAGTAAACTAAGGAAATGATCAGTTGTTTTTAAATATAGTTGGATTTTTTTTGGTCCATGTAGCTGTTATTAAAAGGTAACTTTGGTATTTTTTTAAACTTGGAACCCATTTTCTCATGTTTGTGTCTAAGTGACTAATGGGAACAACCATTTTTCAATTTGGCCCCGTATTAAGCGAGTCCGTTGCAGCCTGCAGCCGTGAAAAAGGCTGCAATGATACCTGTGAGCAATGGGAATAATTTAATATACATATGAAAAACAACATGGCTTTTATTAAACTTCTACTGAGGATCAACAAAACCAAGAAACCAACAGTTTCAAAAGAAAATTCTCATGTGGCTAAGAGCAAGAATCATGCTCATGAACATGAATCAGATGTGTGTACCTCTGACAGGCACCAGAGGGTGTCACTGATCACATGCAGTAAAAAAAAGAAGGGAAGAGATGAAGAGAAGACAGTAGACAGGAAGACCAAAGAAGATGAAATAACATATAAAAACAACAGAAGGAAGGGAGCAAAGACAGCCGGACAACGATCACCAGGCTGCCTGTTACATAATAGATAATACCAGCCAAAAAACTCATCTTAACAGACTGGAAGACGTCAAATCCACCATGTTTCAGAAACTGGCAGTGTGAACTTGTTCGGGTAATTCACATGGAAAAACTGTGATTTAATCATCCAAAATGCGAATATTAAAGGGAAGAATGTTGGGGTCCTCTTTTGCAATATCTGGACTCAATGAGTGCATTTGGATGAGGACCACATCTGGATGTACATATTAACTGGATGTTTTCCCCATTATCCTTTATGGTTTTCTTGTACCTATGTACTCTCATCCGTGATTGGCTGTGTCTGATAATCATACATGAACGATATGTATTGCTGTGTGCTTTGTGTATTAACTCTTGACTATGTTGAATTAAGGTGTCAAGCTCCCTCTTCCATGTGTATGTGTGTGTGTATGTGTTTGTTTTGGGTTTTGGGTAGGGATTTTTGTTGGGGTTTGTATGTTCATGTTAATATACATTATCATCAATAAAAATAATAGTTTTGACTTAGGATCAGCTGTTCAGTTCTCTGAAGTTAAAATTCTGTTTCTGTTAGCATTAACACGACAGCACAAATTGGCTACGTGGAGATACTAAAAAGATTTTGACAGTCAGATTTTGCGACCCACCATCCTGAGTGGTTTTGATGGCTGAGCCTCCAGTCTGGCCCTCTTTGTCTTTCTCTGACATTGTCCTCTTCAGCGTGGGAGGAAGAACTGTGACCTTAGGAGACAGACCTCCACTGCTGGGAGAGTCTGAGCTCTCATCTGTCAGGAAATAAATATTATGTCATGTATCATACTTCTTACAGCAAGACAAAGATGGAATCGCTGCAGCAACAGTGTGGCAATCAGATCTAGTGCTCGGACTTGTACCTATGCTCCTGCTGGTACTGCTGGTCCTCGGCTTCAGTGGAATGGTGGGCCGGGCAGCCAGAGCTGGCTTTGCTCCCTGTGGCACCGGTGGTTTAGGACTTATCGGTCCCCCAGGGGGACTTGAGGAGGAGGTAGCCCTGATGCGAGGCGCTGGGTCGGGTTTGGTGTCGCCACGAAGAGGTGTCTTCTCTGGAGAACCAGTTGGAGGTTCTGATTTATTCATCGAGCCACCGGGAGACCTGCTCTCTGAGATGATGGGCTGGGGCTTGGCTGCTGACACATGAAGAAAAATAAATATAAAAAGACATGAAAAATAAAGTTTTAATCATGCACACAGTGATTTTTATGAAATGTATGGGTATGAAACCATTTACCTGTTGCATTGCTGTCAGGCCTGTCAGGGCTGGAAGACTGGAGGAGACACAAGGACAAAACTTTGGATTATTACATGTGTGGCTTCAGAATATTAAAAACAATTTTCATCTGATCACTCAGATCTATGACATGCACGTACAAATAACTACTATCGTATAAAACATTGTACACAATCTTAACACCTTTTTGAATCTGACATATTGTACACACTGCAGTCAATTTTACATACAGTATATGTTTAGTTTCAAGCTTTTATTTTGGCAGTAATTGGAGAAGTGCTGAATGTACATATAACACTCAAACAGAAGGGGGCGCCTTTGTGTTAGAAAACACTGAGGAGACAGCTCACACACCCAGGCTTTGTGTTAATGACCTGCTTCCTGAATAGCTCTCTCCATTTTACCTGCATACACAAAGACACACATAGACAAGCGTACACGCACGCACGCACCCATGCACACACACACACACACACACACACACACACACCTGGAAGCCGGCCAGAACAAGCAGATGGCAGGAGAAGCTTTAGTGCCACTGATACAAGGTCAGAAAAACCCCTAATGCCGCAAACACCATAAACCTCTTACAGTACTACACACACAGACACACAGACACACGCACACACTGTAAGGGCCCTATTATCATCAAATCAACACACTTACAGGTGTTAACAGCGACTCATTTAAAACACAGATACATACATAGCGTGCAAAACCATTATGTCCCTATTAGACTAGGATTTGTGTTATCGCACTAATTCTGCTCCCTCGGAATCACACTAGTATCTATTTCAAATAAATAAAAGCACTCCTTTATGCTTTTGAGGAAATGAATAAGTGACTGTAAAAAAGGGGGCACTTGTAGTTTAAGGCATTTTGGTGAATGTGGGAATTTTAAATAGGTGAAATATTCCCATGACATTTACGTCCCGCCGTGAGTCATGACAGGAGATTTGCATATAAGCCTCCTCTCTTGTCTTCATTCTGTCCATTTGCCGCTCATGCCTCCATCGCTCCCACTCTGCACTCCCCTCCTCCTCCTTCACCTTGTTTTCTGGCTGAACATCACAGTTGTTTGTGACATGTTGACAAGCGCAATGACTAGCCTGAAGATAAACACAAGTCTCAGCATCTGTGTGCGTGCACATGTGTGTGTGTTTATGCATAGATGCTTCTTATTCTGTGAGGTCTCCCAGCTGGATTTCACAGTTAGCGAGTGTTAGCAAAGCAGCCTTGACAAGTGGAGACTGAACACCTACAGCGCTTTGTCCCCAAAACATAATCTAATGTTGTCCTTATTTAGAGAAGCATCTCTCACTGCTGCACCACCATAAACCGCATTTTCGTAATTTATCTTCAACTGTGACCTTATTGTGAAACTAAATAATAACTGAAAATAGATTAAAGGAACAGTTCACCCCCAAATCAAAAATACATATTTCCCCTCTTTCCTGCAGTGCTATTTATTAATCTAGATTGCTTTGGTGTGAGTTGCCCAATGTTGGAAATATCTGCCATAGAGACGTCTGCCCTCTCTTGAATAAAATGGAACTAGATGGAACTTGGCTTGTGGTGCTCAAAGTGCATCTACTGCTAGCTCACCTAGCACCACAGAGCTAGCTAACGTCACAGCTCAGCCGAGGAGGATGCTAATAATATTTACATCTTGGGCTGTCACAGCACAAGCCTCTCGCCCATGAGTAGATGCACTCTTCCTTCTGCATGGTGATATGATTGGTGGGCGTAGTTTGATAGAACTACTACTCACAGAAGTATTTGGGGTTATCTGCTGTCCATATTAAAGCAACAAGTGGCTTGGCTGAAGCTTTAAAAATGGAGTTAAAATCTTGATTTTTTTCATGTTACAGTAGGTTTGTTTTCCATTTTATTGTAGTTTACTATTGTCACTTTCTTTTTGTTGGTCTTCTTTTATGCCATGTGTGCTAGTCTTTGCAGTTGTTTTCTATGCAAAAAGGAAATCCTTCCATAATTGATTAAACAATATTAATTCAATATTACAACAATATTAATACTCATTTGTTCTGGAGCTTTCATTCAAATCACATGGCTGTCATCAGAAGATTGAGGTTGCTTAGTTGCTGAATTGTAGATGAATTGATGTGATATGGTAAAAGTTCCCAAAAAAGCAAACAAGTTGACCCTGAGTTGAGTTTTTTTTCACAAACTTCTGTTTACATGTAATAAAATGACCTGTAGAAACTCACTTTGTAACTGCCTTGGTGCAGTATATACTATATTCAATGTGGGGTCACCATAGTCACATTGTCTAGGCTTGATTCAGGCACAAACGTTGGGCCACATATTGCTCTGTCCCATAATGTACCTTCTTTCTTGTAATTCAGTGATAAGTTATCACTCCTCCTCACCTTGTGTGCTCTCCTCTCCTGCTTGGCCTTCATCTCTGCCAGGAGGCCACTGCCCATCATCTGCAACCCCGGGTACCGCCTGCCTCCTTGAGGACTGCCCCTGCCGTCTGAACACTCCCAGGGCTCGTCTATGGAGTCTGGCGTCCTCAGCTCCTCTGAGCGGTCTGAGCTGCTGCTGCAGTCTGTGGGCTGCGAGCGGGTGGAGGCGTCTCTGCAGTACAGACAGGAATAATAATGGGATCAGGGGCAGACTGGTACACTGAGACTGATTTAGTGGTTGATATTTTGGTCTATGGCATAAAGATGTTGAACTATACCTGGACTTTGGCTCAGGTGCTGGGCTCTTTAGTGCCACCTTTGGAGAGGAGGGCTCCTCAGGGATGGAAGCTGGTGTCGAAGCTACAGAGGCTGAGGCTGGAGGGGTCGCCTGGTTTTTCTCTGACTTATCTGATTTGTCCGATTTATCAGATTTGTCTGATTTGTCGGATTTGGAGGAACGTTTGATGAGGTTGAGGAATCCACCTTTCTTCTTCTTCTCTCCATCCTGAGATTCAGAACCCTTGGAACGTCTGAGATGAAACCGAATGAGAAAAAAAAAATACTTAAGAAACTTAAGAAATAAGATTCAAATGTACAGTCCTTCATAAACAAAATAGAGAAATAAAGTATAACTCTTACTTGGAATCCATCTTGGTGACTTTTGTAGAGAAAAACTCGTCCACACCTTCATCCACCCTTCCCATGAGGCCGTTCTGCTCCCCATCCTGAGATGGAGTACTGTTGATTTGCTGAAAGAGGAAGTTGAAGAATCTGACATCATGTCTGGACCATCTGACAAACGTAGTATTTGGTTTATAGTCTACACATTTCGTGTCAAGCCTCTTTAGGGCTACTACTGTCTCGAACTGAAACTGACAACTCCAATCAGAGCTGCTTGGTTTTACTCACAGGAATTTTGCTGGAATGTGTTTTCTTGTTCCGGCGGGGTCGCAGTTTGGTGAAGTGCTGCAGCTTCTTTTCCTCCTCAGATGGCAGCTCCACTATCGCTCCTGGAGGACGGTGCTCCAGTCTTGGCAGGACCTGAGATGGAGTAGGTGGAGTTTGGGATGAAGTTGAAGTGTCCTCCACATGGATAGGGACGTCCTCCAGGGCCTTGTCCAGGTCAAACTCCATCTCTGTAGATTGGACAGCCATTAGGAGGTTTGTAATTAGATACACATTGAATATTCACGCATACTCTCACCTGCCATCAGGTCTACTTAGCATCAACATTAAGGAATTATTCAAAAGACCAAATACATAATGATTAAAACCAGCTGCCCGAATCCATCAACTTTTTATGGTATGAAGCAAAAAGATAGGTGCTATTTGTTTGGTTGTTTTATTAAGATCCCCATTAGTTTTTGCATAGCAGTAGCTATTCTTCCTGGGGTCTTCATAATTCTTCACACGACAATACAAAGCACACACATATCACAAAAACAACAACAGGACAGTACACAAATCTAAACAAAAACACAACAAAACAATACAAAAACACACAATACAAGCTCCAATACTGAATCATCACATCCAATGAATGTTGTTGTCACACTACAAAATGCCCTGACCCTCAATGAGAAATACTAATCCTTTGATAGGAATATTCTGAATTCACCTCCATGTTATGTTATTCTAATACAGCTTAATGTCATATAGAATATAAACAAAAACAAATATATAATTAACTGCTCACCAAAGGCACGAGACACTGGCCGCAGCATTCTGCTGTGGATGCTCTTCCTTTTGGATTTAGGAGTCATCTGAAAACGAGCACATAAATCAGATTACATGTGTGCTAATTGTTAACAAAATATTAAAACTATAAGTTCTATAATTCAAGACTGGTAATGGTTTAATTATGATAAGCCATATTCTATGACAATAAAATATCCCAGGCGAACAAATGACCAAGCAATATGTTGGAAAATCAGACAACTTGTCAGCAACGAGCAAAACTCTGCACTACACTATAACACATAGTCTGTCAGGCTGCACTACGACCAAACAAAACATTATAATTAATAAGATATTAACTTCTTAATATAAATATTAACAAATAGAAGAAATTATCTGCATGGGTTTCCTAATCACATCCGCATTTCATGTATTATGTTTTCCTTGGTGCAATGGTGGCAGTGTAAGCTTGAGTAACACAAATTAAATCTAATCTACATAGAGACAGGGACTTGTTATGTTTCAACAACATTAACAAGGTAAACTGGTGAATTATATACATTTTTTTCTTAATCATGTATATTATGTGTGTAAAATGCAAAGCGAGAGAGTTGGGGCAGCGGTTGTGGCTGTGAAAAAACAACTTATTGCACTGTCTTCACACATCGGTAGATCGTACACACAGTAACACTTGCTTCAAATTATATTGTACTGTGATCAACATTTATAAGGTGGTTATGACAGACGTAGTGCATTGAGTGGAGAGGAGCAGTGCAAGGTGGCTGGATGCATTAAGAAAAATATACATTTTCAAATATCCGTATTCAGCAATGAAAAGTAATTGCAAGAGTGAGTGAGTTTTTGGACACCTTTTTAAAGTCAATCACAGGGATCAAATGTCTAAATACACGAGGCTCTGTGTGCTATAGAGACAGCTACAGCACAGAGAGCTGTATAGCAGGTTGGCACAGTGACTAGAGACAGAAAAGGGAAAGAACAGCGAGATGAGAAGTGGATGAAAGGAGAGTGTGAAGGGGCAGTCCGTAAGTACTTACACTGCAGCACAAAATCTCCATGGAGCAAAGGTGGAAAGAGAAGGAAGAACAGAGGAAAAGAAGATTGAAGAGGAAGAAAGACAACACACAGTAAAGCCCAGTGACGACAAAAATGAAAGAGATAGCTGTTCACGTAAAACAGGAGACAGTAGAGGTACAAAAAGGACAGAGAGGGGCGTAGGATGGAAAGAGGAGTAAGACACCAGAGAAACAGACAAGACCAGAGACAGAAGAACATGCAGCTTCCTGTTGACTGCAGCCTGTGTTTACTGTACATCACAACTCTCACACATGATTACAGCGATTTGTGTAATACAACTAAATGTAAGAGGTTACATTTAAATATATATATTTTTTTTTTTTGTAAATTCATTACATGAAAACACCTGAACTATAATTAATTACCTAAATAACGGACAGTTAAAACACACATTTCCACCTAAACCTACCATGCATGTCTCCAGATCCTCCAGCCTCTCAGCCTCCAGTATCTCTGTCGATGCCCGCTTGGGAATCTTCTCCTCTGGGACGTCAAGATCCACCGACTCCTGCTGCATCAAGGGGCGACCTCGCCTCACCAGATGGTCCGCCTGGGAGGTGGAGAGAGGGGAAGAAACAAGCAGCAGCAGAGGTGATATAGGAAGAAGATATTGGTGCAAAGAGGAGAAGACAGAAGAATAATTGAGGACAGGCAAGTGGAAAGAAAAGGTGAACAGAGAGAAAAGAAGTGATAAAATGAGGAATTGACAGAGGAAGGTGAGGATGAAAAAAAGGATGAAAAGGAGATTTACACACTGCAGCAACTTACAGAGATCTAATTAACAGCCACTGTGAATAAATCACTGAGCCACCAGAGAGCTTAGCTGACTTTAATCTTACCAGAGTGAGTTGGGAAGTGGAAAGAGCCTCCAAAATCTCATCAACAATGCGATCGGACAGGAAAGATGCCAAACTCAGCTTCACCTCACTGTGATGGTGGTTGCCAGGTAGCAAAGCAAGACAACAGACCCAAACAGAACTCAGTCATTTGTCTGTGAAATCCATAGCTGACATTTACAGATACATATTACAATTTAATACACACACACCTGATCTTGTTGATAATATCCACCCCAGACTGCTCCAGGAGGGTTTTGGTGACAAAGCTTTTGGGTACAACCATCTTGGTTGAGCTGGCCTTCATCAGCTCTGGACGAAGACTGCTCCTCTTCATCACATGGGGACACAGAGACTCTGCTACGTCCATCATCGACTCCAACAGAGTCTGGAGGGAGTAAAGATAAGAGGTGGATGGACTTAAACTTTCATTTAGCATTTCTTTTTTCTGAAATTGGGTTTTCCCCGTTTTATTATAAAATCTGGCATTTTTTGATTTTGTTGATTTTATTTTGCTGCCCTATGTAAAGAACTTTGTAACTTAAATTTTAAAAAATGCCCTATAAATAAAGATTGTTTGTATAATAGATAAAATAAAGCGTGTTTAAATCTTTTTCTTTGATTTAATGTTTTCCGTTTATCGCCTGTAGGTGGTGCCTATTTCCCATTTATTCCAAACAGACCGTGTAAACCACAAATACTGCACATGATATACTTTGAGCCCTTGTTAGAATTAGATTCAAGTTCTTGGCCCAAAGGAAAACACCACGTAATTATTTTTTGAGTATAACTGTTTGGCAGGTACTTCTGGTAAAAGTTCAAAGCCTACCTGTAGCTGCTGGTCCATGACATTAGTCACCTCTCCAGCCATAGACTCCAGTTTCTCCTGGATGGGTCCCGCTGATGAGCTGTTCACCTCCTCTCTGGCAGCTGATCCTAAGTGGTAGAGGTGAGGGAGCAGCTGGGGAAACACAAAGAGGAGGACAGAGGATGGATATAGGGATCAAAGAAAGGAATCAAAGAAAGGATGTCGATAAAAATCTTTTAACTCACATGCACCAGTGAGACCTGTATATAATGAGTCTCTCCTCACCGTTTTAGAGTTCCTGGCATCTTTGATGAGGCTCTCTGCTGACCTGACGTCCTCCAAGATGGCGTCTGTCTCGGAGTTTCTCAGAGAGTTCAGGTGGTCCTGCACCTTCACACAAATCCTGTCAATCATCTGGAAGACAAAAACAAGATGTAAGACTTTGAACCATAACTTCATTGTCACAGATTCTAAATGTAATAGTTCAGACATAAAAAAGGACAAAGCAAGTGCAATAACGTCTTAATGTTGGTCCCCCCCAAAAACGCAAAATGTATTGCTAAATTCTATTTTTGCCAGAAAAAAACAAACACCTACCTCTTCTCTCAGGGCTAGACCAAATACACCATTGACATTTACATAGAAAGTTACTGTAAAGTGAAGTTAGTGCAACTTTGTATCAAATGTCCTGTTTACTGTAAAGATAAAAAACGACTGGCCAGTTCACTCAGTGTAAAAGTCCAGAGAACAAGGCAGGCAGGGCAGTACAAAAATGCATCTGAGGCACTCAGACTGTAGTTAAAAGTCCTTTGCTAATACATGGATAACACACGCGTTTCAACTTAAGAGTCTTATCAGGGTGCAAAACGCTAATGACAAAATAACTAGTCATTCATTTCTTATATTTTTCTGGTGTTTCTGCTGCTTTATGTGCAAGTTTCTCACAATATATAAAAAATCCTATTTTATTTCATAATTATTTCCTTTCTATTCATTTGGCATTCAACCCTTTTTCTTGTTAATCAATGTGTTAATTATTTATAGTATACATTTATGTCATTTTCATTTGCAATTTCTGTCAGTGTGTTTTTTTGTCTAGTAGGACAAAACCAATACATCATGTGACCTGTGTCATATGACCCCCACATGAGCTCTTAAATTGCACATCTGTTTCCAGTGCATTTTACACCCTGATGCAGACTCTCTAGTTGAAACGCGTTGGTTATTCATGTATCAATAAAGGATTTTTAACACAGTCAAAGTGTCTCAGATGCATTTTTGGACTGCCTGCCTGTACCATGGACTTTTACACTGAGTGAGCTGGCCAGTCATTTTTATCTTTATGTGACTCTTTTTCCCTTTTTCTTTTCTTTTTCGATTTTTTTTTTTACAACTAACTACACAGAGCCTTAACATAATGCAGCACTACCTATTTTTTCCATCCTATTTACTGTATTTAGTACTCTACAGTCTTAGTCACTCAATAAACAATTATAGATTAAGTTTGAGTCTGTTTACACACCTGTTGTGTGGTTGTGGTCACGATGCCCTGCTGCAGTCGATAGGCCTGCTCCTGTAGGTATTTTCTGGTTTCATGGTTCCTGTAGAGATAATTCTCAATCTGGTGGGGCAAACACAAAATCACTGTCATGATGATGTCAAACAGTCTGTTATTTTGTTATTCACATAGCGTGTTTACCTACACTATACAAAACCTGTAACATGAATACAGGAAAGCTGGAGGAACCTATGAGAATTCTTAACATACCTTCAGCAAGGCATCCTCTGTTTTCTCAGGGCTGGCCTTCAGAGCCTGGGAAGCATCGATGATGGGGATGGGCATAAAACGAATGGTGAAGTTCCTGAAAGACAAACAGCCAGAGGACGTTATTATTCCACGGTTAGTTCACATTAAAGAGGAAGGGAAAGAGACAGGGACGTGTGTAGAGATGTACAGACAAGGGGCACACATGGCATTTCAATAAACACAGAGGATAGTGATGCACTTGAACACACACATATCATCTAATGCAATAAGATGCACAGTTCAGGGTTTGTAATTGTTTTGTGAAGATATAATAAAAAGCATATACTTGATGTATTACTTTATATATGAAATTATGATGTAAGAAGTCAATATCTGCATATTTCATTTATTACAAAGATAACTTCCTGTCATTAAACTTATTGAACCGTGACGTACACGGTAATTATATGCCATGGCACAATCAGCATATTGTGTGTGTGTGGTGGAGACCGAATTACATGTTGCCCGGCCCCTCAGCTGCTCTCACATTGGTCTATTACAGAGCAATGAACTGGCACCATTAGAGAGGCTACTGATCCTGAAATAGAGGTCACCACACAGTATTAATATTCATATTATGATGGCGGAAAAGAAGGAATGACAGGAGAAAGAAATGAAGACAGCAGAATGGAAAGCAAGAGGCAGAGAGAGATTAAAATGAAGGTGTTTGGAGGAAAAAGAGAAGGCACGAGGCGAAGTCAGATGATGGTTTAATACCTCAGAGGTGAGCTGATTCATCTGTGCTCAGATATGCCTGGCTGCAAGATAAACACATGCACACAGTGGGGCACCGCGCCAGGCAGCACCGTGCCACAACTAATGAAGGTTTGACTTCTGCATGAACCCGCCTGCTCTCTTCCTTCGTCTCTTGAACTCTCAGATCTGCTGCAAACATGACCTACAAACTACTCACTCCATCAACACCCTAAAATACGATTGCTTTCAATTCAACAAAAATGCTCCTTGAATGTTACAGCTGCAACAAACGGTAAATTTTATTACTGATTAATCTGCTGATTTCCTTTTCGATCCATCGATTTATGGTGTGCTTTATGATTTAAAATAACCTGTTTGTTTTTTTCAGTTAATAGTCTGAAAATGAAAGATATTGAGTTTACTATCACATAAAATGAAGAAAAGCAGCAAATGATCACAATAGAGAAGCTTAAACTTGAAAAAAAAAAAATACAGATACAGATACAATACAAATTCTGTTGCCTATTGACACCATTGCATACATGTAGGACAAAATCATCTGTTTGATGCTGCCACATCACATCTACACTGCACTTATCATTTGATCTTATTTCTATTCTCAAGCTTTACATGAGGTCCTGTATGGCCTTGAAATGCACAGTATGTCTGTAATGGTTGAAAAGGATTACGACTATAACTTTAAATGCTGAATAGACTATAGGAGACTCTTTAGAATTTCTCATTTCACTTGAAAATGTCTCCTTGCACATATTATTTAGTGGTACTAAACGTCTGGAGTCACCTCTGAAGAACATAACGTGAAGCATTATGAAAAGAAATCTGACAAAAGAACACAAGAGACATGAGGAAATTGACTGAAGGATGCAAACATGCATAACACACACACACACACACACACACACACACACACACACACACGTACATACACACACACCACTGCACTGCTAGAGCACAGGAGCAGGAGAAAAAAAAAGAGAATTGTTATTTCAATAATGCAATACAGAGACTCGGAGGGGAAATGGGTAGATGTGCTGCTGGGAGAATATGATAAACACAGAGAGAGGAGATGAAAGAGGGGAGAGAGGTGGATGTACAGATGTGTCCCAGAAGCAAATTTAGTGGGATGCACATGTCATTTCACATGCAGAAAATGGAACACTCAGACAGTAGACAAAAATCTGATTTATTCGGTCTCCACTTGTACTTTTGGTCTCTTAATCTGTTCTGCTCCCTCGTCCTTTCCCTCCCTCAGCATCTTTCCCCCCGCTGTTGTTTCTTTGTTGTTGTATTCCCTGTGTCCCTGCGACTGTCACTTTCTCCCCTCCCTGGTTCCTTCCTCTCATCCTCTCCTCTTCTCTTCTCTTCCCGTCTAAAAACACCTCAAGGTTTCCTCCTGCTCAGCACATATCCAAATGACACTTAGGCTGCAACAGCTAACCACACATCCGTCCCTTCAGGAGCTTTCATGTTGCACATCAGCATATGTATACAGTTGGAATAAAGGCGTAAAGAAGGGCTGGGCGATAAAACCATGATAGAACATGATAAAAAATGTAACAAATTTTCGATAAATGTTCAATGAAATTAAACCACACATGCGCCTTAAACACTTGTTGCCATAAACCATTAAACAGAAGAAGAAGAAGAAGAAGAAGACAGAAACCAGCCACCAGTGCTTACTGTCACCAAACTAATGCCTAATTTATGCCACTTTTGAAGAATGGCGCATGCGACAGAAATTACAAAAAGGCGGTTTCAAGTCAGGCTTCAGCGAAAAGTTTCAGTCATCTTCATGGCAACCACAAATTTCTTAAGCCACGAGTCTATTTCTGTCATGTTTAGCAAAGCATAATCTGCAAAGACAGCTGTTTAAAATCACACAAATGTCCCACTGTATATGTGTTTTCATTTCTTTAACTTGATCTAAATAGAGTGATCAGCTCCCAGTTTGTCTGTGAGCAGCAGATGCTCCTCACTTGCCATGACTGGGAAATAAAATAACTGAATCAATGAATACAATCACTATTTATTTATTCCCATGGCACTGGTATGAAAAATTATTTTTGGCTCAGCTAATGTCTGCTGTCAGTCAGCCTGTTGAAGGCAGCTTGGCCAGCCTCTGTCTTTTTAGTTCTGCAGGAGCTGCTGCTGCTGACAGAATCTCTGTGGACAGAGATGTTACTACTAATCATATTGTGTGACAAAATATGACTTTGTCCACAACATTCCAAAATTCTTTGGGTGCGAGAAAGGGTTAACCCTAACCCTAACCCTTTTCTACTTACTTAGTTAACACTGCCAGCTTCAACACTTGCAAAATGTTCTAAAAAATCTGTACACAGTTTGACATGATGCTGACCAGAATGGAGATTTCTATATTTTTTGTTTTATTATCAACATTTTTTTGATTATAACTGTTTTGAATTTACCTCAGATTTATAAAATGTTCTGATGTTTGGCAAATGTTTGTCATGTCCCGACAACAAAGCACAGTTTAAACCACAATTAACCCTCTGGTTTCTTATATATAGACTGATAGGAACATTTTTATCCATGTAACATTTTTGTCCATACAGCCCAGACCTCTGTAAAAGTCACAAACTGTACAAATAAAATGTAGAAGTACAAAAAAGTAAGGTAAAAGTGCACTGTAGCATTCAAGCAGACAGTCATCTGCATACAGTCATACACATACACGGACTCCACAGACACAGACAGAGCTACTTACTTCTCCAGAGCTGCTGCTACATCCTGAAGACCCTGAGGGCTGGTGTTGTTCTTATCCCAGATCACAGTCCTGCACACAGAAACACACACTGTGACACATCAAAGCTGGAACTAATGACTTCAAAGAGATGATCCAAAACATTTTAGTTGCCATCTACTGCCAACTAAAAGGCCATATGACACTGTGTTGTGTGCAGCATTTCTTACTTGCATTGGCTACAGTCACAAAAGTGTGTTTGTGTTGCTGACAAGCTTTGTGACCACACAACTGGTCTGGTTATTTTTTTTTTTGTCAATCTGTATTTTATTAAAAGGGTCCTGTATGGCCTTGAAATGTACAGTATGTCTGTTGTTATTGGCTAAGTTCCATTAATAGTAGTGGCATCATAAAATATAACATGTCTGAAAACAGTATTCAGGGCTGAAGTTGATTTCCAGGGCTGCAGAGGAGCCAGTAGAAGGGAGTAATACGAGCGATGTAACGTTATTGTTTATTATTTACTGTTAATTATAATTGACAATCATGTGACAAAGCTTTTGACCCTGAACATGTACTCACCTGAGTTTGGAGTTGATCTGTAGAGCCTTCGCCAACATCTTGGCTCCCATGTCCCCCATGGCGTTCCCGCTGATGTCTAACCTGGTGAGCGAGGAGTTGCTGCCGAGAGCATTCAGAACGATGGTGAGATCGCTCTTCAGCCTGGAGTCTGCTAGAGACAGAGAGGTGAGGGGCTGGGGAGGGAGGAATGGAGGGAGAAGGAAGTGTGTGTGGGGTGGGAGGAGGAGGAGAAAAAGAAAAGGTGTTGAGAGACATAATATGAGAACAAAGGACTGAATATAATCTGTTTATGACTGACTGTTATATCTGATGTGTTTGTAGGGAAGCAGGACAGTCTTCAGTTTATCTGCCACCTGCAGGCTGTCTGAGTTGATGAGCTGCCCTCTAGTTCTCTGTGTTTATTTAGCTTTGGCCTCAATAGAAAGAGTTTTCTTGGCCCTCATTGTACATCACTGCCAACTTCAACAAAAGCTATTGTAATTCATGATGTTGGGGAGCATCAATAGTCCTTTATGCAGTTCCAGCTCCTTCTCCTGCCTAGGTATCCTTGGATTTATTCACTGTCCATATTTGCTTGGTTTCCTTTTGTCCTCTATGTGGCTTGTTTTCTCTGAGAACGTGTGAGTGTGCAGTCAGGCATGGCTGTCAGAGCTCACAGCAACTGTGACATCATTACAAAGTCTCTTAAGATTAAAATGAATAGCAAGATTTTGCCACATCTTGCCACGTCTTCCAGCTTCATCTTCTGCAAATATAACAGTAATTCTAAAGCTCTCTGTTCCCGCAGGGGCTGTTGACCCAAAAGGGCAAACCCCAATTAAACATTTATCACAGGATCAAGTAGACTTGCAAGAGACTTCTCTAAAATGTCAGCGGTATTATCATTCAAAACAGGGCACTCCACGGGGCAAAATAAAAAATTCAGCACTGGATCAGGTGGATTTCTTTGTGATGTGAGCGTGATACGAGGGCTTACAAATGTCCAACAGCGCCCGTCTGTTCACCAGATTTGAGCTGCTCTATGATGCATGCCATTTACACAGCTGGAGACTCCTGGAGGCCGTCTTCACAAAACATGCTGAGGCTAAAAGAAGCTCCTCACTGGCTGAGTTAGGAGGAATTCCTAAATATAAGGGCCATGTCCGTCCTGATTTTACGGCCCTGAAGATTTTGGTCTAAGAATAATTTTAAAAGAATTGTAATGATAAAAGTAGAGCCTAAGTTTGCAAGAAGTTACTGACGGTGCAGACGACTACAAAGTCACTAAGACCTGCTCACCATCTCAACTCACCAAAAAAAAAAAAATCCAATTACACCAGAGCAAAACTTTTCAGTCAGTTCAGTCTTGAGTCATTTGCTTAATTTCAATTTAAATGCATTTTAATTTATTTTCTCATTTATTTATTTTTTTATCTGAGATTTTAAAAAAAAAAAATCATTTTCTGTTATTTTTTTTATTTTAATCAAATTTTTAATGGAATCAAAATTTTATTCAATTAATTATTTTTAATTTAATTTAATTTAATTTATACATATATTTTTTTAATAATATTTTAGTAATTTATTTTTCAATATAAATTATTAATTGTTCCATTTTCAATGTACCATTTATTTAACTTTCCATACCTGCTGCATTCAATCCACTGGATGGGATTAGTTTGATGATTTATTTTAGTAACTGATATTGTTGGTATATTATATATCATATTGGTGAATTTGCAGCTACTTGAAAATGTTACGTAATCCAGTATGAAAATAATGGCTTCATGTGAGCCATCGCCAACAGGGCAAAATATAAACAGGATTACGAGTAGGAGTGTCTTCCCTCCATGAGGATTAACACTGTTAATGTTGGACTCCAACATTACACAGAGATGCTAAAGCATGTACTGCAAGAGACACTCCCAGAGAGGTCTGAGATATGAGTGAGTTCCTCTCTAATGCAGACTTTGTCTTTGAAGGAGGGTGATAAAGTAAGGAGTATTTTATAGCAGATTATTGAGCAGCAATGTATGTGTGGAGGAGTAGCGTCAACATGGCTGGTTATAAAGGCAGGGAATGACTTTTTTATGTCTTGTCTGAGGATGCACAGAGAATTAGTTACTGCCTACATGTGCTCCTGAGGGGCGCAGGAGAAACATTAAACATGCAAAATTTAAATAGGCACACGTTCATGGACCAGTAGCCACGGTAGCTAATTCTCTCTCCAGTGATAAGAAGTAGAAAACAAGATCCCTATCTCTGGGTTTCTAACAGCTAAAGCAGAATGAAAATAAAAATGTAGTGCAGCACAGAAAACCAGCGCACCAAAACATCTGGCTAGAGTAGTAAATGGAGGAGAATGAGAAATATATGACAACATCTAATTACAAGTCCTGTCCCTCCCAATAAAGCAAACGACTTTTAGCAGCTCAGATTCTCAGCCCTTATTAAACACTAAAATTATGAAATCATTACCCCCGGGTATGCACACACGTCCTGTCTAATAAAACCAAGAAAATGGGAAATTGTAACCCAGGACATGCAAATAAAAGTGACCTTATACCAGAGACAAATTGATCTCTTTAATGAATGTCCACCAGATGATGAACTGTGTTTAATATTCTGATGAAACTCATTTATCCTGCAGTGTGTGCAGCAATTACACATGCTATCTCTCCACTGCAGTGTGCAATAGCCTGGTAGAGTGGAACACGGTACTGATTAGTTAGGGCCAGTGAAATTTAAGCTGTCACTGATTCTTGCCATAACACACCGTAATATTTACAAGCGTTTCCAGATAATTACTTTCAAGGAGCTGTTGTTTTGCATGTGCTGCAGTTTGTACACTATGAATAAATGTATTAGAATTACATTAGGTTGTCTGATTTGCAGATTCAAACAGAGTCTAATATACATGTTTGTTTATCAATTATATATATGACATTAAAAGAGGAGTACAATAAGAGGAGATTTCTTAATTTGTTTTGCACATTCCCATTTTATTTTTCTCCTGGGGACTATTTCTTGGCCAGGAGAAGTTCTGGAGTTACGTCCTCACCTTAAGGTTTCCAGGCAACTGGCTCAGAAGGAAGTTACTGCCCCCGGCCAGGAAATAATCAAGCACTAAATCCAAAATTGCATAGTATGCATAACATAACCATGTGTAGGGGTGGGAAAAAATATCATAGTATCGTGATATTTTTGGGTGGTAATATCATATCTTTACACAGTGCCAAGTATTTTTTTAGGCTACTAGTATAATATATAATTAGTTGATTTTTTTTAATCTACTAGGTACATTTTGCTGCTGCTGCAAAAATGCCTCAAGTGAGATGAACAGACTGAAAACTTTATCTCATTAGATAAAACAGATGTTGACAAAAGTTTTCCTTTCGGGACATAATTTACAGCTGACAAAAGGTAATAAATCACAATATATCGCAATATATTTTATCGCGATACTCAGCATATCGCGCCATATTTGAAATCGCAATAATATTGTATCGTGGAGCCTCTGGTGATTCCCACCCCTACCCATGTGTACTTTCTTCCAACACACTTTTGTGTGAATAAACCAGTAGGATATGCATCTTTTTGGGTGCACTGAGCTGCAATTACTATGTCACTTCCTGATGTGTAACCATGGTAACCCTCAGTTCTGCTGGCAATTTAAACATGTATACATATATATATATATATATGTATATATATATACATATACATATATATATATATATATATATATATATATATATATATATATATATTTTATATATTTAGGTGATTTAGGTGCCATTGGGCATATTTTCAGTCATTATGCAAAGCTAAGCTAACCAGCTGCTGGCTGGAGCTTCATTTTGTTTGTTTTTTTGCACATATGTGAGAGTGATATCAATATTCTCTGAAACACAAAAAACAGTTTATGTATCTGTTTTTACTCTGGCAGCCGTGAGGTATCCCAGGTCTATTTGTCTGGACTCAGGCCAGGACACAGAAACACAACAGGGTAACTGTGCTTCCTGGAGCTGTGTCAAACACACTGTCTGTCAGCGTGTGTGTGTTTTTTTCCTCTCTGCACACATGAAAGAGGAAAAAATGTGCACCTGAATAAAATTTTAAACTTGTTTGAAATGTATTATCTCAACAGGCCTTCACTTACCTGTGTTTGCATGACAGCAGTGGTAGAGAGGCACCTAGGAGACTGCTTACACCCTTGTCTCTCGAACACACAGATGCAGCGAGACAGCATAGCATGCACATACTCTAAAACACATTCACATACAACATGCAAGTGCACACTTTACATCCCAAGTCCAAAGAAACCCATTCACCACAGCTGCTTTTAACAGCAAGCCCTTCTCTGAGATAAGCTGTCCTACGCCACAGAAACAACATTCACTGCCACCTTGCCTTCCTACCTCTATTTTATTTATTTCTTACTCACCACACCTCATTAAAATCCTTTGACCTACAACCTTTAACCTCTGCATATCACTTTTTCAGCACCCATATATTAAGTTTCTCCCTCCTTTACTCCTGTATTTGTATCCCACCTGCACAGCCAGATAACCAGCTCATACACCTACACTATCTTCTCATGCACATAATCACACACACACACACACACACTACAAGCACCGAGAGACCAATCCAGCACAGAGCAGCTCAATAGGACCATCAATCTAGCACAACCACCTCTGTGGGAGACAAAAAAGGGCAGGCACCGGGGCAAAATTTGTTACAGCTCCCATGATGGAGGGAGAGATAAAATGAGTGAGATGGATTGAGGGACAGGGAGGAAGGGAGATAGCTAGAAGCTGGAGAAGATCCTTTTATTACACCGCAGCTTTTCTGAGCATAGACAGAAAATGATGGCTTACCGAGCATGTTGTAATATCTAAATAACTCCCCCTTTACACACTGACAGAATCCAGTGGATGGAGTGTGTTGGCTAAGTTATCATCTCTGGGTCAGTTTTGAATTCTGAATTCAGCAATCATCATCTGTCATGCTTCCCTTTATAGTGCGGTCATGATCCAACTTCATGCACCTGACCCTTTAAGTCATTAAAAATAACATTAATATTTGAGTGCTCTCGTAAACCACATGGTTTCAGTTTAATGTGATACTTTATTGATCACTGTAGGGGGATGATATCCATGTTACCCTCTGATGGACAGGTCAGAGGTCAGCTGTAGGGAAGCTGGTGGAGATTTACTGATTTGCTTCAGCTGTGTGCTGGCTGGCTGATACAGAATTCAAACTGAGGCATCTGTTTGGAGGACTTTCTCTTTCACCATCTAGCTACCGTTTCTCACAAAAACCAGACAGAAGGAAATTAAATACTCACCGACTCCTCTTCCTGAATCATATGGACCAGGCTGTCCAACACTGGAGCAAGGTTTCTGAGACAGGAAGAAAAGTAGACATTGTGAATATAATTACACTTAGCGAGCAATCTTTTGAAACCTGCACTGCACAGATATTTCTCCTCCGACAAACGACAATATATTGTTTCTAGATAATTCTGTGTAAATCCATCTTGAATACAACACTGACAAGTCAGACTTTAGTGCCATGTGGCGTTTGTAAGATCAACTCTATGGTTTATCTGATGTGGGTTTGTTTTGGCTGAGCACTCTTTTAGTCACAACCAAACCCAACCCAGGCCTAACCACTAATAACCCTTCTCCATACACGTGGGCTGGCTTGGCTTGACTCGGTGCATCATTTTAACACAGCAAGGATTTGATCTCCATACAGCAGGGCTACTCACTTGAAGGTGAGTCTTTAATTGATGACGTGTGATGTTTAAAAGCAGCACTGTCTTTGGTGCTGTGCAACGGTTGTTAGTAGCCAGCTACTTATCATTATGGATTTTCAGGCTGTTGTTACAAAGTTTCTTGGCATCTACCGTTATCTGCTTGAAAAACAGAGATGGGATGATGCTGAATTTCTCTGAATGTTGACACTGAACCGTCCCTGAATGACGATGACGCCCATCTGACATCTCCGTGACCAGCTTGGAGTCATTTTGGCGTGCTTTAACTCAACTCTGAAGATGATCCATCTTGTGCCTAACTTGGCACAATGTGAAGTGTTTAAACTGATGTGGAAATACAAATCAACGTGGCATGGTTTGACCTGGTGTGGCCAAAAGCACCAATGGAAAAGCCTTATGTCTCTAAACGCCCTGTACTGTACACATCAGCTGTGTACAGGAGAGGAAGAGAGAGGAAGAGCACTGCATTCTTACTTGGACTTGATGTTGTTGAAGTTCTTGCCCAGAGACAGGTGTCTGATGGATCGGTTCTTGGCCAACCACACCAGCAGAGTGGACAGGTCCGAGTCCAGACCTGGTGATAGAGAAATAGATTAGATATAATAATAGCAAGAATACATTGGATTTATATGGTGCTTTTCTGGACAAGAAAAGAAAAACAAGAACAACAAAACAAAAGAAAAAAAATAATCGACAGGAAGGGAAACAAAGCAGAGAGGGAGAAGAACAGTTTTTTAAAGGTGTCGGCAGTTTTAAAGAGGTGTGTTTGAGGGATTTTTTGAAGGTGGAGAGTGAGGGGGAGTCTCTGATGTATTTAGGGAGTGAGTTATAGAGGATAGGAGCAGGAATGGATGTAGCTCTGTCCCCCCAGGTGCAGTGGTTAGCCTTGTTTAAGGGGGGCAGGAGGTTTGCATCAGCAGACCTGAGAGTGCAGGAGGGAGTGTGCCGGTGGAGGAGTTTAGACAGGTAGGGGGGAGCCAGCTTGTTGAGGGCTATAGACGATGAGTCGGAGTTTGAAGTCGATACGTTGGGGGATGGGAAGGCAGTGGAGGTTATGAAGGACTTTTTTAGCACGAGGTTAGGGTTGAAAAGTTCAGTAAATATCTCACCGTTGTCAGAGATGTCTAGGCTGGAGATGTTTGGGATCTCTGCAATACAACCTTCAAGGATCTGAGAACCTCCTGACCGCAACTGGAGACACAGGAAGGAGACTTTTATACACACAGTTACACAAAGGCATGCACTGTGCAAATGTTTATATAAATGCAACAATATGAGACTCAAGTACTGTACATAAAATATATACTTGTGTCCAGATCATATCGTTTTAAACATTTGGTATCAAAGTCACAAATTTATTTTTCACAATCTTAAAAGAAAGAGGTCCAATATGAAAACATCTGCGTCAGAGTCTCAGGTGAAACATGCATTTGTGTTCTAACAGACAACTAATGATGGAAACATGCAGGATAGACTCATCAAGAGGTTTTAAATGACTAACATAATGATGGTAAGTGACACATAAATTCAAATAACACAGATCATCCAGAATGTAAATATGGATGCCGAGAAGAATGGGATCAGCAGGAAAATAAAGCATCTGCCAAAACAGACGTGCAAACAAGAAATGAGGAGGAATGAGATGTTAATTATTAAGAGTGAGCACATTTGTACTTACACAATGGCCAAGCTTACAGAAGCATTAGGGGGAGAGAACAGCACGTCAGAGCCACGCCAACAATTACCAGCAACAAAACACACAGATGCTTAATGATCATACTTCGACTCACACACACATGCACAAACACACTCAACAAGAGTCAGACACACAGTCCTTATTTTGCATGCTGTCAGCCCACTCATAGCACAGATTAGGGTTGCCACCAGCAAACGGTTCATTAAGACCTCAAAAAGGATAGAACGCATCATTTCCCCCACAGCTTCAGTTTGGGAAGATTTCTATGGGAATGTGGAATTGCATTTCCTGTGTAATTTGCATTCATGTGTTATCTTTAGCAGTCCCATTCAATCTGCAGCAGGCTCTCTTTTTTCTGTTTGAGCAGGGGTGGAGATGAAGGCGAGGAGCTGGTGTGTGTGTGTGTGTGTGGGTGAGAGTTGTGATGAAACAATTAGGGACAGAAACTAAGCCCCAGTCCCACCCCCGCCCCTCTGTTCCACCGCTGCCTGCTGGCTGCCAAGTATTCCATTATACAGCCTCTTAACAGTGTCGCTGGCCTGTCAAATGGCTTTGGAGTGGATCCTAAAAAGCTGATTGCATTGGATGAGCGTTACCTCAAACTATTAAAAACCACACTCTCCTAAGTTTGGCTGACAAGGGCACTTAGACAAAAGCTACTAATACTGGAAACAGGACGAATAAAGGAACACAATCAAGACAACAAAACCAGTGCCCTCCTGAAATCCACTGGTTGCTGTCCTTTGATTACTCAGGCTTTCACTGTATTTTATATTCTTATACTATGTTACCCACATTATCATCAGCATCACTGCGCTGTGCATTTAATCTAACCACAGCTGTGGGATCTAGGTCTACTCTCCTCTGCACCTGCTCTGAGAGAAATCACTGCTGTCACTGCATGAATTTTAAACACTTTATCCATCTCTAATGAATGTTTGGGGCTTCCGCTCCACAGTTGCCACATAATGATGTGATTTCAGTGCAGCCGTGAGGAAATTATCCCTCACAAGCCAGGTACGAATGCACAAATCGTAAAAGGTATCTCCACTTTAAATAAAATGATTCATGAGGGGGAAATGCCTGCAGAGTGTGTATCTTTGTCGGTCTTACCTCGCAGCAACTCAGGTCCAGAGACACGTCTTTCAGATTGAGGTTACTGGCCAGGCCGAGCAAAAGAGCTCTAAAAATACAAACAAAATATGCAATTACAAATAATAGTTTAAGAATAAAATAATAGGAAATAAACAAAGGTATGACAAGATATTATGTTGACTTTTGAATAAACTTTTCATTGTGTAATTATATGTAAAAAGACAAGATAAAGTTGCAGCACCTGTGCTCTGATACAGGCTGACAAAACACGTTTATTCTCACTGTACCTCAAAGTCTAACAACACACAGCTTTAAATGGGGATAAAGGTAATAAAAAAGATAAAGAACACAAAGTACAGTCAGAGAGAATGTGGGGCAGAAGCTCCTCAGACACATTAAATGTGAATGAATCGTTCTCTCACTTGAGGGCCTCTGGCGGCAGCTTGGTTCCTGACACGTTGATGGAGCTGAGAGACATGGCGCTGCTGAAGAAGTGCTTAAATGATGGAGGCACCTCTTTGCCTTTCCTACAAGAAACAAACAGAGGGCAGGAAATAAAGTAATGCAGATAAACTGATTACTTGAAATACAACATGTCATGAACTTTTCAGACAAATTTTTAAAGCTCCTCTGATCCTACACCATATAAGGCTTGTTTTAGTTTTTGTCTACTCTTTAAGAAACTGTTTCAGATCCACAAAGTCTTCAGAGGGGATTCTCCACCCCCTCCATTCCCTTTCTACTTTACATATACTCCACTCTCCTCTCCCAATGCCTCCTCCTCTCTCCCACCTCTGCTCATCTCCCCTCTCAAACCCCCCCTCCCATCCCCTGCTCCCCTTGATGAAGTCCTCAACTCCCTCGAGGCACACTGGGAAAAGAGATAATAATGGGGAGACAACTCCACCCACCACCCATCTGTTACGCACAAGCTCTGCACCACACACACACACACACACACACACACACACACACCCAGGCACTCAAATTCAAAACACAGTCGTATGGTGCACATTTACAAACCTAATCAAACACACTGTGTCATTCTGCCTTTTATATTGCTTGTAGTGGCACTTTGTCACCAGCAGGTGTCACACATGAACACACAGAGAATTTTTTGGACAAGAAGGAGCTACTGTAACGAGCCTGGCATTTCAGGTCAAATCTGCCTTTCAGCACAAAAAGACACTTTGCTGTTGGCAGCAAGAGGAATCCAAGAGAAGCCTCAGTGGGGTCGGCTACGGCCCATTTTCCAGTGAGCTCATTATGGATGACAATGTAGAAGATATTCCAGACATGTTTGAGCAAATTTGAGCTCTGATTTTAATATGTGTTTATTATGTGGATAATTAAGGATGTCTGGGACTGCATTTGGGAATGCACTCATGATCAAGCAACCTTGTAAGAAATAAGCTACAACAACAAATTAATTCCTATTCCTTTGTGTCAGGTAACTGCAAGTACAACGCTCATGGGTTCTTACCTGTGAGGGAAGACGCTCTTTGACACGTTAAGAACAGAGAGGTGTTGGGCTGAGCCTCGCAACAGAGCTGAGCAAACCTGGAGAACACAGAATACATCAGCTTCACATCTAAGCTGCATAAACTGTCTCAAGTATTGTTTGATTTGCTAGTTTCTAACAATTTAATTAGGAAAAGTGCTTTAACAATGAATGAGCTTTGAAAGTTGCACCTTCCAACTCTCACTCATCTTCCTATTTCGTGCATGACTGTGACAAAGAGAGGAAGAAAGCATTGCGCCTGTTTTGTGTGTTTAGAAGCGTGTACTGTAAGTGTATTTATATCTGGCCGTATGTGCTAGAGAAAGAGTATGATTTAGGAGCTAGTCAATATGTTCAGTGACAGGCTGACAGCTGGCTACATCTCAGACTAATCAATAACCTGTATTTGGCTCTCAGACCCACATCAATACATCACATACGGTATTCAGACCGCTTCACAAGCAGCGGACAGCGACACAGATTGAGTGGGTTTATACAATCGAATTACACTCCCAACAACACAGATAATAATGTTCTGGCACTTTGTTTAACAATGCAGCATAATGTGGGACAACTCTAATCACATGTTATGTGTTTGCAGACAGTATTTCTCTCATTCTGTGGGGCCTGCTTTCTTAACAATATCCAGTGTCCATTATTTTAAATCTCTTTAGCTGATTATCTTTTAATAGTAGATTTAATAGGATATTGTATCAGCGTGCCTGCTGACTCACCTGGTCCAATGAGCAGTCAGTGTTGGAGAGGTCAAGGGTTGCCAGGCTGTTAGGTTGACCCAAGAAGTGGTAGAAATGCTAAACGTAAAGCAAGACATGACACACAATGTTACAAAGGAGAGGATGAGGTCTTATCAACACTGACATGTTGACAGATTAATGTGTTGTTGACCTGAGAGGGAAATGCTTTCTAATATTTTCTTCTACATCAGTGTCACTTTGACGTCATCAAGGTCTTTTCTTTAATGTTTTCTCTTTTGCTCTCCTACAATTTCAATACCTGCTCTCTTTTATAGTTTTCCATCATTTCTGATTTCAAACCTTGTTACTGTATGTGCTGGACTATTTCTTGGCCAAGTGCAGTGACTTCCTTGGAGGATGCTTCTGGCCAACTTCATCAGGCAGCTGGTTGACATGGAAGAGTCGCTGTCTTGATTAAGCTCACCTGGGCTTTTCCGGCTATAAAAGCTGCCTTATGTTTTCACTCTTCTCCTTCCTACAGCAGACGTCCACCCTGCACCATTCCTTTTTGGTTTGCACCTCCACATCACACCTGACACACATCCACGCATGGCTTTCATCACTGACTTTGCTGATCTACACACTCCAATGGCTATTTTAGTTAATCTAAGGTTGTGTGTCACATTCACTGAGCCAGTGTGTGACACCAAGCAACCAGCGGGGATGCCTTTAGAGCCTAGCTACCTAGCTTAGTCCTTGTGCTAAGCTAAGCTAACCAGCTGCTGATGCTTGCTTCATATTTGCTGTATGAGAGTGGTGTCAGTCTTCTCATCTAACTCTGTGCAAGACAGGGAATAAGCATATTCCCCAAAATGTCGAACTATTTCTTTTAAAACAATCATAATTTGAGTCACTGCACTATAGGCCACAGATGACGTTAACCTCTGTGTCTGTATATATCATGATTTGTTGTTCAGCTATAGAAACAGCGCATCATTGCGATGCAGGACTGTGTATTTTTTTTTTGTCAATGCAATGTCAACTTGTGTGATGAATCATCTTGAATGACTGTGATAATGCACTCAGGGATTTAGTTTTTTTACTGGTGCCTTTTGTGTTCAGTTCAATTTGTTCAATGAAAGAATGATGGAAATTATTTTCTTTCATTCAACAAACAATTTGTTATATTTCAGCAGTATATTTAAAGCAGCAGAGAGGCAGAGCTGAGAACTATCTACCGCATCTTTATCACTGCATATTGCATGTTTACCACATATCATGCATCTGCTGTGACGTGTGTGATTGTGTCTGTCAGATTAGATTCTGATCTGTAACACCATAGTAGAGAGTGTCTCTGAGATCCCTGTATCTGTGCTCTGAACAGATGTCCAATTTCCAGAGTCGATGCTCGTGGACAGAGTGACATGCTTACTGATATGCAACAGTCTGAAAGGGCCTCCACACATCTGCAGCAGCGAACTGTTTCGATCAATTAAGTGTTATTGCTACCAGCTTGGAGATCGATTGAAACCGTGTGTGTTTGTACCTGCATGTCGTCTCCTCGGAGGACATTCCCTGAGAGGTCCAGGTGGACCAGGCTGCTGGGGATGGACGGGTTGGCACTCAGTGACTGGCAAAGGCTGTTCACCCCTGAAACACACACACACACAGTGTCAGCATTATCACAACCCTCAAATCTCCACTTGATGTTCTGACAGCACAGTGAAGGAAATAGCAGAGGAAATGAGCAGTGGGTGAAGATGGGGAGAGAACCGGATCAGAATGTAGAGTGAATGCATGGAGAGTGAAAGAGCGTGCCTTCTCACGGTTGTATGGATGTAATGCTACACTTATGTCAGTTTCACGCTATGTCGAGGATGAGTCATTTTCATTTTTTGAAATGCTACAAGAAAAGTGCTGCTATTATTCATATTACTAGCATGTATTTAAGACAGAAAATGTGTGTATGCACGTCTTTGCATGCATGGATTTCTCTTGCAATGAGCAAAAGATATCGACATTCTGCGCGTACCACCACTGACCCGTGTCACGTCTATCACATGGCTGACACACTGAACTAGCAGTAAGTCGAGGCGTGACTGTCAAGTGACTGACTTATCAGAGCTAGACAGCAGAGAGGAGATGAAAGACTGCGATAAAAGGAGAAATGGAGAGTACACAGAAAGAGAGAGACAACATTTCTAATACTCTATATCTTTGTGATTCCAGATTCCAGATGCCGGAAACAAAATTCAAAAGATCAGATAACAGATCTTCTGATTACAGACGTATATGTCCTTAATCCTTTACTTCTGCACTGAGCTTTGGGAACTTCTGGGGTACAAATTATGGATTGTGCCTTTAGCTAGAGGAGCAGGGCTCAGTTTAAGCAGCGCAGCCCTCTTACTACACTGTGAAATATGATAGCTCTTTATTGATTGCCTGAGAGCAGAGCATGTTTACAGTGGGTCCCTAAAGACAGCGCTGAGGTGTTTACTTTGGGTGAGAACCAACAAGAAATTTTACCTGCAAGTGATTGTTGATAGCAGCTACATTTAATCTAGAAATAATGACAAGAGCGACTGCAAATCCCCTGCTTTCTTTAGGAGAAAAGCAATCAGCCCCTTCATAGCATTTCATTAAAGGCCATTACTGCAGAAGGATTTCCTCGTCATGCCAAGAGGTTACGGCTCTAGTGACTGAAGAAAAGTGGTCTAGTAAGCAGCATTTATGGAAATGAAAGCTGTGTAAATGCATGCTGTCTGCTGACTGTCTCAGCACACTCACACATTACAAATATATTCTTTTATTTCTCCGCCTCTCACACACACTGTGTTAATAGTGCGATAAATAAGTATCATTAGCGTCCCAGCGGTAGATGTGATCAGATAAGTGGAAAATGTGAATTGCATCTGATGATATTAAAGCGCATAAATTGAAACTCGAACAGGAAAGCCAGCTGAAAACAACTCAATATTTATATTATCTTTTTGTATTTTCATTAATCCAACAAGACAAATTCAAAACTGCAAATGTCTTCATTTATCATCCACCTGTTTTAGGAACTGTACACAAAAGACAGCACGTACCTTTGGGTGATAGTGAGGTTTTGGAGAAGTTTAAATGCTTGAGCCCCATACGAAGTTTGGCAAATTGAGCACCCAGGGAGGAGATACCTGCAGCACGGGAAACAGAAATGGCCAATGACTCTACTCATAGTGTCAAGTGAACAGACAAAATTGATTAATTCTATAAACACAGATAGAACAACAATGTTTAATGTCTGTCAAAGCAAAATGGCAGAAGGCAACAAAAATATGGTATCGTTTTTTACATGAGAACACATTCAATACATCCTAGTGGTAAATTTTACATGAGAACAAATAAGCCGGGGATCATGGAGCCCCAGAAATCTGTCGTATGTTCGCATGCAACTGCCTGAATATTTGGTGGAATGTATTTTTAATTCATGTGTCCTGGATAGAGTGAAAGGCCTTAGGATAGAGGTGATGAAATATTAAACTTGTTGCACTCAGTGCACTGCAACGAAGGAACCGTAACTGTCAACATTGTAATACTCTATATCACTCTATGTAGTGTATATAGTATACATTGAATGGCTGTACCTTTCACACCTGATGTAGAACAGAGGTGTTTAGAACAGAGTGCAGTGGAGAGCAGGACAGAGAAGAGATGAGTACAGTAGGCCACATTACATTAGATATCATACCTCTGTCCTCCAGTGGGTTGTTGGCAAGATTAATGGTGGTGAGTCCTGAGCTGGGGTTATGGGCCAGGGCAGCAGCTAGCTTCTGGGCAAAATCACTGCAGAGGGTGAAAGAGTGTATCTGTTACGTGTGTGTGACCAATGTGCTGTGCGTGTGCAACCTGTCGAAAACCTCTGGCAACATAAATATCCTCCTCTTGCCAGGTCAGAGCAGCAGAGCAGAAGAGCAGTGAACAGATATTTTTCACAGAGCACATGTTTACGTGGCACGGTAGGGAAAGCACAGTAGTAAATAATAAAATTAGTGATGGCTAAACTCCATTTAGCTGCTTCAGTTTCAGTGTCCTGGTGTTGTGCTTTGTTTCCACTACTATGATGAGTCTAGTATGTTAACTCTCTATGTATACAAGCTTCAAAAATGTATTTTAGTTTATTTTAGCTACAGGCACACATGATTAGTTTTACATTTTAAACTAGTAGACTTGTGATTGACTTCATAAAAAGGGCTAAAATTGATGCAACTGGGTGAGATGTCCTGACTTCTAGTTGCCAGTATGGGTCAAGATCATAGACTGTATAAAAAAGTTCCATCAAAGCCACCATGACATCACCCACTAATTTGTGGACTACCGTTTTGAAGCCTTGAGTTTGGCATTTTGGCCGATGCCACCTTGGTTTTTGGGAGCCACAAGTGACCATTTGGATGACAGGGTGGAGCTATGGAGGAGTGTGAGGTGGATCTGATTCAAAACCCAGGAACACCACCATGGTAGTGACTTGTCAATTACAAGATAGCCACGCCCAAAAGCATACCCTGCTTTATTCTGTATTTTACTCTATATCCTCCTGAGACCCGAACTATTGTTTATTGTTTAGTATGCATTTTTATAATAATAAATAAATCAAAGTCCCAATGTCCACATACAAGACGATGACGATGTCCCAATGTCCTCAAATTAGTACTTCCCAATTAACAGCATCTTAGCTAGGTACTGTTGCTAAAATTGGTAAACTGCTGTCATATCAAAGTACAAACTTTATTAATCATAGACAAACAACCATAAAATGTGATCAGGTTTTGGACCTTGTCCACTTTTGTGACGCAATGGCCTGCAGACTGAATGAGGGATGGCTGCCATCTTGTTTGTACATGGATTGATGTATTGTGATTTTACTGCCACTTGATGGCAAAAAAGTGTCCATGAAATAGGACAACAGGTCTAAGTTAAGTAGAATAAAGTATAAGGTGGAGGAAACCAAACATGATGATGATGTCCTCATATGAGGACACAGGGTCTCAGGAGGACATGGGACGATAATTTACAAATGAACATCATGTTGTATTAAACAAGATTTGAAACTATCCATTGAGACTATTAACTCATCAGGATAATGTTTCCTGAGGCAATAAATCAAGTAAGACTTAGGGTTGCTTTCTAATAGACTTCTATACAGTTGGGCTTCTTTTTGCAACCAGCAGAGTCGCCCCCTGCTGGCCATTAAAATGAATGCAGGTTTATGACACCTCCACATTGGCTTCACTTATCAGACTGGCAGGCTACATGCTCTTCTTTTATACAGTCTATGTTCAAGCTCAAAAAAGCTGTCTGGTAAAGGGCAACATTTCTCAACACCCGGAGTGTGTAAAACAGGCTTTCTGCCAAAACTGTGTAGTCTCCAAATTCAAGCTGAGATTACGCAAGTGATTACACACAAGTTATTTTCTCACACTTGACAAAGCTCTGCCAGCCGCTTATTGACCTTTAGATGTAAAATTCATGAAGAGCCTAATGCATAATCTGCATAATCTCACGTTTTGAGTCCCGCGTTGTCCAGAACCAACTCTTCCAGTCGACTGGAGCGAGACACCACCCGAAGGATCTGCTCACACACATCTGCAGACTGAAGACACACACACACACACACACACACACACACACACACACACACACACACACAGAGGTACATGTACACAACACAGATGTTAGAAAAAATTTTTGTCATACATTGTTTTGCAGGGAGCATAATTTAAACAAGACAGAGAACAAAATCTCTAAATTTACTATAGTTGGTGTGTTCATGCTTAATAAAACAGTGGATAGTCGGGGTGATATTAAAAGTGGGAGGTATAATGTTACACATTATGAGTCTCACACTCACAGCAGCACCGCAGGTCTTAGCTCACTGATCCGTTAATCAAAAACATAAAAAATACACTAATTAACCGAACTAGCTCCAAGGCTTGATATGCACTTTTATCGAGAACAGCAAAGCTTGGACTGAAACATTCAAGGTCATAAAAATAACACAGAAATTTACTTTTGGGACACACATGATTCCCTCAAGTGTTCTTGTGCAAACTACTCTGAAAAGTTGTTCGTTTATGCTAATTAAAGCTGCGCTGAAAAACAAGCATACAGCACGAAGTCTGTCTCTTTCGCTTAAAGACCATTTGTGCGTGACAAGGAGAGACTGGGGACGGCAGACTTGAGACACTTTAGGGGGAGAAAAGTTTTCTCGCTTCTGTGGTCCCGACACCACGGGAGAGAGAGCCGGGGGAGTGAAGGCATTCATATTTAGACTAAATTAAAAATTCAACAGTTGGACGTTCGTGCCCTACCTAGATGTTCACTGACCCAGATCACTGTGTGCTGCGTCATACTCAAACATGGAGACACATCCTGCCGTGCAGCAACCTCATGTTCCAACACTAATTATCTGCACTGATTCATAACACAAACATTTTCCATTATATGAACAGAACTTTGTCGGACCATTGTTTGGTTGTTATTCTTGGTAATTGACATTCATGCTATAAGGGCCCGTTTCTCTCAGCCAGCAGCCTCAGTGTGGCCAAAACACTGGCGGCATTGTCCCACACTGTTATCTACAGTGTGGGGGAGAGAAAGAGGGGAGAAAAGGAGAGAGGGGTAGTGGAAAGACAACGAGAGGGAGGAATGGAAGAAAGGGAGTGTTGTTCACATGTTTACTCTGTGAAACTGTGAGTATTAGAGAAGAAAAATAGGAATGATAGCAGGCAGCGAGGGATGACACAGGATAGGGAAAAGGAGATATGAGGGTAGTGAGGGATGAAATGGAGAAAAAGAAGCAAGGAGACTGTCGTGGTGTAGCAGAGAGAAAGAGGGAGCACACAAAGGAGCCTATATTTTCACAATAAAACTGTTGGGGACGGCACAGCGACACTGTCAGTGTGAGCGCTGCGCCATTTACCACTCATTAAATAAGAGCCTTGTCATGCTGCGCTGCTCTGACCCCACGTCCCGCTGAAATACATCACACACTTTCACGCGTGTACACGCTCGCATGCTGCGCGATCATGAGGTAATCAGAGGGCGAGTCCTCTTTATCACCGCTGCCCTCTCCTCTTCTCCTCCTCCTCTCTCATTTTCGGCTCAGCATCTCGATTAGACCACGAGACAAACAGCCTGATTGAACTGAGGATGAGCAGCATAATCCCTCACTGTGATAGCCTGCTGCGCATGTGTGTGAGAGAGAGAGAGTGTTTGTGAGGACATGTGACCATTATCCAGTCCACTGCACTGAGAGATTTCTTATCAGTTCAACTGAGACTGTTAGATTATAATTTAAGCCTGCGGGCCTTTTCTTTTCTTTTTCTTCCTGCTTCATAAGCCATAGACATTTCTTTCCGATACTCCTGATGCAACTGTAAACAGTCGCACTGATACAATAGTTCAGCCTGATGGGCAGTGTTGACCTTCAGTTAAACTTTTACATGCCAATAGATTTGGCAGCAGCATCAACTGATTGACTGCTAGAGAGTAAAAACAAGTTTCCCAACCTGGAAATATTTAGTTCCTCTTCACTTTTCTGCTCTGGCTTCACTCGTTAAATCTTATCTTTCTTTCTTGAGACTGTCTGACTCATTTCCTCATTTATCTGGCATCTTTACCCCATGTCCACTGACCTCCCACTGGCCTTTCTCTTGGTCTCACTGCTCTTTTTGCTGTCATCACTTTCTCTCTTTCACCCTCTGTCCCCTTCTTATTCTTCTTTCTAAGTTGTTACTGTTTCCACTGGCAAAGGATCAAAAACAACTCACGCTCCAGAGCACATCCTTCCACTCCTTGATTCACTATTATCACTGTATAAACACGCACAGATAAAACAATGGGAAAGTTGCAAGAAGCTTCCTTAAAAATACCCGAAGGAGTTTCTGTTGCATTAAACAGTAACCAAATAGGTAGGCTACACAACATGTCCTTTCCTTGCACAATAGACACAATATAACCAAAGTCTGAAACACAGTATCTGTGGCTAACATCACCAAAATAAGTAACAATGCATTTGAATAAACATGCGCTGTAACATTCCCAGCACAAAAGCCTCAGGGTCTATTATAATACAAACTAATCTCTGATAGAAAGGACACACGTTGGTGCACATGTGCCTGTGTGAGTATTTGAGCCTAAATATGCACATGGCACAGTGAGGGGCAGGATTTTAAAATATTCAATACAAAGGAATTGTCTGTGACGGAGGCGTGAGATAATTGTTTGGACCGAGGAAGCTGCGTGTGGTAATTGGTGAGACTGAGCGAAGCCTTGAGACGGAGAGTTAGTAATGGAGTGCTGCAGGGGGGCAACAGCCTGAGACATTGAGCCCCTTTGTCTCGTTAGGATTAAGAGTCTTATCACACGAGAACATTGGACTGATCCTCAGTCAACAGACAGGAGGGGAAGGTGGAGGAAACAATGGGGGAAACGTTCGGTATGGGCAGATACATAGTTAGGCAAAAGTAGAGTGAGAGTGTAGTAAATACAGACATAGAGTGGACTCTAAATATATGATATAGGAGGAGGCAGTAATAACATATATGAGGATGATAAAAAATAAGCAAACAGCAAACTCGTAACAGGATCCATTATCCAACCAAGTTTCATCAAAACTAGATTGAGAAATGTTGACCTTTAATTCATGCCAGTTTTAACGGCCTTAACAGGGTAAAGTTCAAACTTCTGCTTTTACATACATACATTTACCCTCTCATTCAAAGAAGTTCTGCATGATATTCAGAGCGATCAATGATTCATAGGTTGTCTGCACATGGCTTTGGACGTGGAAGTGGTTGATAATCCCTTGAAGTGGCAAGCAGCTGCTAGCTAACGGGGTTAATGACAGCAACAGTGTTAACCAAGGGGAACCGTACAGTGGGCATTGCGCTTCCACCATGACGCTGTTCAGATATTAGGGATAAGAGGTAGCAATTGGCTAGCAAGTGGAATACACACACTCTCACTAGAGCTGGGCAATATGGCAAAAAATGTTATCACGATATATTTTTTCATATTGATCAATCTCGATTTTTATCACGATATGTAGTTTTTGCTGATTCTGCCAGCTCGGGGAGCATCCTGATTGGAGCTTGAAGAAACAAGAGATTCATTGAAACTTAACAATAAAAGTTTAATAACATAAAACACTAAATAATATGCTTTTCCAATATTGAGAACAAAATGTTTTTACAGGGTATATGCAGGAATCCTGAGGTTAATTTCAATACCTTTTT
>NC_065511.1:19389056-19500003 GCF_006386435.1 Epinephelus moara | reverse complement strand
GTCACTGGGATGGTGCCGTCTCAGGTGATTGAAAAGGTTTGTGGTGTTTCCCGACCTGGTTGGTACCAACCGCCGGCATATTTTGCAGACCGGCTTCATCTGCTCCTCGTCACTTTTGAGGTAATGTTATCCAAACCACTTCCACACAACTGACGTCGCGTTATCTCTTTTTTTCAACAATATCTTCGGTTCCGGATGATATAGTGATGTCGCTTTCATGTTCTGCATTATTTTTGCCGTCCTTGACTTCAGTGTCACTCATTTTTTCTCCTTTTTTCAACTTCTCTCTCTGTTTACCTCCCGTCACAACTGTAGCCACGCTTACAATGAGAAGTGGGCGTATCCTGCCTGCATGGCATACGGTAGCCGGCAGACTCTGATATGCTGTTGTTGCACTTACTTTTGCCATATGATATCGATTCAAAACGTCCCATGCTGATAATTGAGATTGATCAAAATTTTATCGCGATCCCGAATTGAGATCGTATGATTGCCCAGCCCTAACTCTCACTCATGCGTGGCTGGCCCATCTACCACAACAAACCACAGAGAAGCTTGGATCACAACACACACAGAGGGAGCGTGACTTCATTTTCTGCTCTGGACACCATTACTCCACTATACAGTATGTTTACATAGATATAGTTGTTTGCTGCTGTATTAATGCTCTCAATGTCGTATACAGAAGCTTCAAATGATCAAAATTTTAGCCGTGCTGGCAGCATGGCCCTATAAAGGCAATGTCAGCCTTGGCTGGTTGGTCTGTCAGTCCATCCCATCGCCACTTCCTCTCAAAATTTCCATTTGTCCAGTAAATTGTTTGAATAAATTCCACCAAAACTAACAACATTCCCATCAGCCTCGACTGCAGGCCACTTTGTGTTTATTGCTAATTACCAAATTTTAGCATGCTAACACGCTAAATTAAGAAAAAGAACATGGTGAGCACTAAGCAATATACTGTACTAAAGATCCACTATAACAAAAGATAATGCATAACAGGCGCATAATTAAAAATTGCCACACCAATTTCAGCTGGTGGAACATCCATGATATAGACTGACATGCATGACATGATATTATACTGTGCTTTATTTCCCAAATGAATATATACAAAGTGCTTTGTGGCCATTTGTGTTGTGATGTGCAGCCCTGCCCACATTTACATTATTTTAGCGCCACAGCTCATGAATATGTTGCAATTGCACTGCTCTCTCTCCTCTCATCCGTCTGCCATTTTTCCTTCAGCTCAATGCATGATGATATTTCTTGGTTAGTGGCCGTCAGTTGCACGCTACTTTTCACAAAACATACTCAAAACATACTTTGAGTCCACTATATAGAGGATGATAATTCTCATGATACATTTGGACAGCACAAAAAATGGCACACTCACTATATTGTATTGTATTTCTGGAGCAGCCTTTGTCATGCACACCAATATTAAACCATTCTGAATATAACATATGATAATATTCTGAATTTGATATGAGTCATGTAATCAGCATTCTGTTGGGATATTTCAAATTAAGCCTTTATCTAAAAAGTGGCATTTTCCAATTAAGACATGGATTTGCTGAAATAATTCTCGTTTTAATAGCATTATTTGGGCATGTATACGGAATATGTGTCTCAGTTGGGATTTGACTGTTCACGGCCTAGCTCTGTGTGTTGTCATGGATACATTGTACACAAGCCAACTCGCTAACAGTTTGTAAGGATAAGTAGAGATGCATACCCAAAAGAAATGCCCACATTTCTGGGTAGAGGGAGAAACACGCCTACTTTAAAACATTATTTAAGACTTGGATGACAACAGGTTTTTGGATATGCGCAAATATCACAACAGTGACCTTTTCAGGGAGGTGGTTGAAAGAATAAAAGAGGGAGGATGTGTCCAACAAGTCCACCACCGATAGGAAAAGAAGCAAAATGGCACAAGCAGCTTTTCCATATTACAAAGTGATAACCGACATGCATGGTTGCATATAAACGAGAATATAAGTGGAATATTCATATTCATCAGCCATGTAAACAGTTTAGTAGGACTATTGTCTTTTTTGGAATAAGGGCAAAAAACTGAATATTTTGTGCATGTAAACATACTTATTGATTCTCAGTGTTTTGTTAAAATAAGCTGGTGTCTGTGATCACCTATCATTTGAGGGATGTTATTTGAAAGATGGACGGACAGAAAGACACAGCCTCTTCAAAGCCACTCCACCCCACTTTTTATTGCAAGGGGGGAAAAAGACAAACAAATACCTTAACAGACCAAACTGAAACCACTGCACCAGCGCAGTAGTAGTGCACTAAGGAAGTGAGAAGCAGGACCTTTACAAATGTGAGAGGAATAGAGAACAAACTGACAGGCAGGGAGACAGGGAGAGACGCGTCTATGCATTTGTCTTAAGCAGTGATTCTCCTCACTACTTAACTGTGAGATGGGATTATATCTGGATTATTTTGCCGTTTTGTGGCAGCAGACTAGCACTGTGATGCTGTCTGTCAAACATAATGTACAGTAATACAGTGAAGTAGACAAAAAGGAACTGTCATGATGGGAAATTTAAGAGTTAATGTAGAACTATTTATTGCCTCTGTGATATTTAATAAACCTTTATTGATATGGAAATGGCGTGGACGACATGCTAAAAACACTGCCTCCAAAATAACCATGACCAGAAAAGAGTACGAGCCCCAAGCCTGGAGCTCAGAAGAGACTCCAAACATGACAAAATACTTTAGAGCACATGGCCTGCACTGACTCCCTGCCATGCTTTCCAAAACTGAAACACCATGAGTATAACATAAACACAACTGAGGATCATCTAGCTCATTGTCCTTAATGGATAGCTATCATATGAACACAATAACTGTGTTTTTGATTTCCCCAGACTGAGTAGATATGATTAGTGAACAAACAAGAGGAGAATTCTGAGAAAAGGTGTTACTAACCAGTTTGTAGTCCTTGGTGGAGAGCTTGGTGAACCACTGGTTAAACTCCAGCACTGCTATTATGGCCACCAGATCCCTGAGGAGGAGCAGACAGGGAGGAAAGAAAAGGTCATAGCTGCAATTATATATTGCTCTTCAACAGTGAGCACATTTCTACATTAAAAATGAATCATGTTACACCTACAGTACATCTCTTATCTCTTATTTTTGTGTTTCTGTTATCCTAACAAATGTTTTCAGCCACACAGCCTCATCTTGCACCTTTTTCCCCCCACTTTTCTTCATCTTATGCTGGTTTGCTACGGTTATATTATACTTCTGTTACTTGTCTGTGCCAGCGCTCACCTGTTCTCCAGATGGCTGAAGTCCTGCAGGTTGAGTTCTCTGGTGTCTTGTGTTAAATAGATGGTGTCCACATCCTGGAGAGGAAACAATTAACCACAGCGAGTGTTAACAAACATGTCTCTTATCAGAAAAACACATCTGCTAGCAATAAAGATTTCTATATGCCTCATCCGTTGCACAGAGCAGAAGAAAAACATATGGTAGACACAAAGTTATTATGTTTTGGAAAAGAAGGAGCGAGAGCATGAAGATATGAGGGAAACTGGTGCTACATTCAAATACTGTTGTGGCTATCCTGTTATTTATCAAAGGGCTTTATGCAGTTTTATGTCACCCAGCCAACAGCTCTGACGCACAGTTGAGCCAGGATGTGTCAGTGCTGTGCAACAAAAGAATGCAAATATTACTGACCCACTGCACCTCTTCTTTGTAAGGCAGCCCCAACCAGTCACAAACACATCTGTACATCTGAGAAAACCCGCCTAGAGAGAGGGGGAACACAATAAAAAATATAAATCACGGAAACTTGAGTCCATCTTACGAAAGAGCTGTGGGATATGGATTGTGCAAAATCGCATGTAATTTGAAACTACAATCAATTTCATCACAATATGCTATAAGTCATTGTGTAAAACAGCTATAACGTTGATGCAAATTCACTGTATAACTGACTGCACCAACCCAGTGCACACACACCATACACCATGTCAGCACTGGGATGAAGAAGCACACAGCAATTACTGGAGAGTCACATATTCTTACCACAAGGTCCAGGCTCCGCAGGCTTGTTGTTCTCCCACAGAGTCTGCAGAGAGGTCAGCCTGTCTGGAGGCTCCATGCTGAGCTTCTTCATCACTTTACTGAGAAGAGAGATTTAAACAGAATTTAGTCATCCAGTTTCTACATTTCCCAAATGTAGCTGATGAAATGCTCCAAAGCCTTTAATCTCTCGAAGAGATTCTACAACAAGCAGCTCCAGGCTTCTCGCTCGCTGCCTTACTTGTCAATGGACATTCTGAAAGCAGGAAGTTGCTGAGTGCTGCTGTGTACTCCAGTGGTAAATAGATTTAACTAAACCACACAATTATTGTAAAACAAAAAACACAAAACCAGCGGTGCATTAAATCAACTGCGGCTCAAACACAAAAACATCAGCCTCTCTGCCAAGTAGAAGACTTTGTCCTGTTTGCAAGACGAGGTTATAAAAGTTTATAGTTTTACCTCTGTGATCATTTTGGCATTCATATTCATGCTTCCTGTTCTCAACTAAACATATTTTATGAGATTCACACATCTCACAAAAACAGTGATCGAAAAAAACAACAACCCCAAAATGACCTATTTTGTAACTCTCTTGTCACCAAGATATCTCAACCATTGTACTTGGATGTTACTATTTGCTGTCGATGGAGACAGTTCAAAGATTACAGTGAGTCCACAGCTGATAAAGGTAATGTTTCTATATATTCAATGAATGATACCAAGCTGTATCGATTTTTTCCCTCACCCCTAGTAAATACATACAGTATGAAACGCAAAACCAAAATGCATGTATGCACACAAACTTAAACAGAGATTGATAATAGAAATACTTTGAGACTGATTGTGTCTGTATTAGGATGGATTCAAATCTGTAAACATGACTGGTACATTTAAGATAAATCCATGAGATAGCAAATAAAATGTTATAATACACACAATCACACACACATAGAGGTGAAACCCACCTGGGTGGTAAACCGGGACATATCCTCAGCAGACAGTTTCCTATGTGAGCAACCACCTCATTGACCTCCTCTGTAGAGAGCAGCTTCAGGGAGAAGGAGCCACGCTCGTACTCTATGAACAGCTAAAAGGACACATCATTAAATAGTCATGCATGCCGACATGCATGGTTTCACATAAACCTGCTTCAACCCCAGTTGTACTTATTTAGGTGAAAAAAAGAGAGTTAGTCATGTGTCTTTCTTTACTCTATTAAATCCACTGAGTCAGTCTGGGTTTAAAAAATAAAGTCTACCATATACGAAAAGTAAAAGGCTTCAACGTGAATGCATTATGTGTCTATGAATGTATATATGTATGTATGTATGTATGTATGTATGTATGTATATGCTGACTCCCTTGGTTTCCATTTGATATTCCACATTTTGCTGGTCTAATCCACTGAATCCACCCAGGAGTAACATAATCCACAAGAATGAAACCAACACATCCACCTATCTACTCAACCACATCTACACACCACATCTTTGTCTTGAGTTAAAATAAAGATTTAATGACATTTACCAAGACTGGCTAACCACTTCAGCGCTCACCACAATTATGCAAATGCTGATGCAAGGCGATACATGCCTCCCCTATAGGCCAGAATTAACATAATCCTTGCTGATACTTATTAAACACGGGAGACCATCAGTCAAGATATTAAGAGGACTGACATCTCTTGAGATAAATGGGAGAGAGGTTCAGCTGCAGGACAGTGTGGTTAGGGACAGATTATCATATTTTGTAGGTAGATCCAGCTGACTGACTGCTGGTCAAAATGCCAAATGGAAGCTCCTCCCAGATGGGAAACATTTCTGGGACCAGATCGTTTTTTGGCATCTCATACATAACTCATTTTTTGGGGCGATTATACCAGCATATTTTGTTTTCTGTCCACCAGTATCTGTTGCAAATGGAGGTGCTGTCCTTAAACTGCAGAAGTTAGGTCCAGGTACCCAGAGCAGCACCCTGATCTTTGACATCACTGGAGAGGAGGGATGAATAAAAGACATTTCCCTGCAGCTGTATTTTTGGTCCTTGTGTAACACACATCTGAAGATGTCAGGTGAATGTAGCACGCCGCCCTCTGTATCAGGGAAAATCCTTCCCCAATACAATACAGCCACATGCTTCCTTTTTGTTTATCCTGCTGTTCTGTCATTGTAAATAAATTCATTACAAACTTCCCCACTTAACTGACAAAAAAATCTTAAAGGAAAGTGAAATGCAAAACTTCAATACAATTTGTTTATGATGAAGGTGAACGGTGTGTGACAGTAGCATAATCGCTTTAGACAGACAACATCAGACAAACCACGGTTAGCTCATGAAGTACAATTTAAAGGCATAGTCTGACACACTGGAAAAATACACTTACTTCCTTTCTTGCTGAGGGTTAGGTGAGATGACTGATACTCTAATGTCTATACACTAACTATGGAGTGGAGCTGGTGTAAGCTGTTGGGTAGAAGACTAGAAATAGGAGGAAACGGCTAACCTGGGCCTTTCAGAGCTCAAAAAATTGCCAGCCAACACATTATATTTTGTGTCTTTAATCCAAACACTAACATTAATCTAAAGATAATAATTTGTTATTTCAGGGCAGCTGTGAAACCTAGAAACTAGCTGTTTCCCCCGGCTAACAGTCCTTATGCTAAGCTAAGCTAGTTTCCTCTTGGCTTTCGCACCATACTCTGAGGAGTTCAACACAGCTGACAATCACGTAAATCCCCAACGTGAACTTCAGTCAATCTGTCAAACTCGGCAGCGCTCATGAAATATGAATCAAGATGTGTGTCCGCATTGCCTTTTCCTTACCTAAAATGTTTTTAAAAACATATTTCAGTGTACTGTTTAGCTGTAAAAGGAGAAAGTTGGCCTTGCAGGTAGGTGGTATTTCAGTCATCTGATTTCAATATGGTGGCTGGGTCACACAGCTGCGTTAGAGACTGCTCAGGATTTTTTTCCCCCACAGATCTTGTCTTATGTACTTAGTTTAGCATATAGTGACAGTTTCAGTCAATATAACACAAGTTATTTTCATAAACGTTACCAGTAGCTGCTTTAACTCAGAGATAAGAGTGACACAGATCTTGTTGTCTAACTCAAATGTATTCTCCAAAATGTGAAATGATTCCTTTAATATTTGTGTGCTGGACACTGTTTATATTGGTGCAAGGTACTGTACCTGTGTAGGCTTGTTGCAAGCAATCCCCTGGATCTCCAGATAATTAAAGGAGTGTTCCACCTAAGAAAAAACATAAAGAGCACAGAAATCAACATTAAAATACTTACATTGGGCATGGCCTAGTATCATCCAATGGGACGGAGGAATATAATATATATTTATACAATATTTTAGGATTAGTTGAGCTAATGTTTATTACAGGACATAAACAATGTTACCACCATCATGTGCTTGTGTGAAAGCACACAGGACTGTATCTGTGTGAGAAACTCTGCCTAATAATAACAACAGTATAGTATAGTGACTGTCTGTCTGAGGAATGTTGTGTATATGTCTGCTCCATAATTAATAGGTGGAGATGTAGTCTTCTTTTTTGCTCCTGTAAAGACTGACTCACACATTTACATGGCTTTTCTGGGCTGCATTTGACACATTTGTGGGTGGAAATGAAAACAAAGATTGGAAGATGAGATACAGTCACTTAATTGTTGTACTAAATCATCTCTTCTATTCAGAATTTCATCTCTGTCAGCTGAATTAATTCAATATGCAACCACTCTGGGATGCACAGCTCAATCTCTGGCTCATCTGCAAGGTGCATTTGTTCTGAATTGCTTTGTGGTCACACCTAAGTAAGACAATACAGGACTCAAATGCATTTTTTTCCTTTTTAGTATTTACAATTTGCTCCCTGAATTGTTTAAATTGAAAAAAAGTCAATCAAAAAAGACCTCCCCCTCATTTCTTAATATACATCCAAAACAGGCTCTTCAAAACAAGTCTGGTTAAAGACAACCAGGACATTCTTACATCCACATTTTCTATTTCTGTTTCAAGAGAGAATTTCAGGACAAAGAAAAACAAAGAAAAGCAGCAGCCTGCCTTTCCATGCCTAAAAAGGACAGGAAAAGATCTCCTTTAATGTGAGAGGGGGAAACCTGTGAATACAAATGCCAACTACAGTATACGGAGCACACGGTTTTCCTGCACTCTCTCCACATCTCTCTGTCTTTTTCTCAAACACAGACATACAGCACAGTGCCCGAGGGCAGGCCAGGGAGCGAGGCCAGACTATTCCAGGTGGGCTCAGTGTTCCTGAGGCTTGGCTCACAGATGAGAGAAGAGAAAGGATAAGCAGACTGTCTGTCTACTGACAGTCTGTCTACTGTCTGACTACAGTATGCAGTGTATGTTTACTTCAGCACTGCCTGTGGTTACTCACTCATGTTCAGTCTACCAGCTAAAAAAATTCACATGTAAACATGCACTCGCTTACAGTATGCCATAATTTTCATTCAATAATCTTACTGGGCGTACTGATTATTCAACAGGAAATTACAGTTATTTTAAGAATAAACTGAAGCTCAGCCAGAACTAAAATTAGCGCTTTGTGGTTGTATGCCCCTGCGAACCGCTCACGTTACACTACACTTAGTTTACATCCATGTCTGTGAAAACATGGATGCTTTACACACATCTTCCCCCCAGACAGCACAGAAGATCTACAAACTCAGCACAGTTTCAAGGTGGGCACCAAAGATTAGAGTCACCAGTTCAGTATCTGACCAAATGTCTCCCCTTCTGTTCCTGAGTTATGGAGCTGAATAATGGCCAGAGAAATGTTTTATGCAGAACATTATGATGTCACAGTGAAGTTGACCTTTGACCTCTTAGATACAAAATGTCCTCATTTCATCACTATGTCCTATTAGACATTTGTGTGAAATGCTGTCATAATTAGCTAATTAATTCTTGGGTTATGGCTAAAATCATTATTTGTGAGGTCACAGTGACCTTGACCCTTGAGCTTCTACCACAGAATTCTAATCAGCACATTCTTGAGTCCAGGTGGATGTTTCCATTAAATTTGAAGAAAATTCCCCCATTCCCTTGCACGTTCGCAAGAATGACATGGATGCAAGGTCACAGTGACTTTGAATTTTGACCTTTGATCACTAACATCTACTCCATTCATTCATAAGTCAGAGAGAAAGTATGTGCAAGATTTGAAGAAAAATCCCTCAATACATTCTTGATAGCAATTTCATGAGAATGAGACAGATGACGTCACAACAAACTTGACTTTTGACCTTTGACCCCCAAAATCTAATAAGTTCTTCCTTGAGTCAAAGTGGATACTTGTGCCAGATTTAAATACATTTCCTCAAGGCATTCTTGAGACATCCTGTTCACGAGAATGGGATGGACAACCTGATAACATAATGCCTTCGCTGGCGCGGAGGCATAAAAAGGTAACTGACAGTTTGCTATTAGCAAAGACAAGGAGGCACATAACGGCAGAACAAGGTAAAATTTTGTATTGCTTTTAAGCAAGACTACATAACTGCTAAAATAAAAAAACAAATGGTTCCTTTAAGAGAATAAACAGCTTGATCTCAGAAATTTGTGAAATAGACACAGAGTCTTAACAATGCATTACACGGTGGTGGGCACACAATGTGTTAAGATTATGTACAGGCAACAAGGAAACAACGGCAATGCAAAGTCAATGACAATCTTTTGTTGTGGTGGACGCATGATTTAAGTAGAAAGAGTGAGAAAGTCCACATAGGGTGGCAGTAGGAGTGGTGGATTGGTCAAACAAACATGGATTTTTAACCAGGAGACAGCTGTTTGTGTCCCATATGAAACCAGAAGTCGACAAAGTTCTGTGATTTTACACAACTACACAAAGTATTTAAATTAATGTCACTTATGTCCTGTACGTAGTTATTGTAACTGAAATCACTATCTTTTCCCAAACTTAAGTGAGTACTTTTTTTTAGTTCTCTTAACCTAACCATGTGTTTTCTGTCCCTAAGCGTCACCAAACTTGTCTATTTCATGTATTTCTGTGTTGCAATAAAACACACCGTTACTTTTTCAACACACTCAGGAGTTTAGCTGTTACAACTTTATCTGGTATGACCATAGTTTACAGTATGGTGGCTAATGACAGCAAACTTTAGATAGATAGTACTGTATATGTCCCATTAATAAACCATTTAGCTGATTTTCTGACTTTTAGCATTCACTATTATCTCACATGTTGCTACAGTGGCCACTGTTCACCAAAATTTGTTTATGATCAACAGCACATAGAGCCTTTACTCAAACTAAGATATTACTCTAAAGGCGAAAAACTCCAAATTATCATATAAAAGACAAATATAGACAGAGCAGGTCAAATCCGTCAGGAATTTAAGCAAAGTTTTCACACATTTTGCAATATTTTGGAGTCAATTGTGCCATAAATGTAGTTTGTTCAATGTTTACTGTAGAATTAGAAAATGGTATAAAAGTGCAATCAGACATTTTCAGATTAAGGAGGCAATGAACTATAATACATGTCTTTCACATGTCTTTTAACTGTGCAAACACTTGTTTTGCAAAGAGGCTATAATGCTATGGTACAGTATAGCACAAGTAGCAGTATTGTGTTGACTTGTGTATTGCAAACAATTTGCTGCAGGCTGTGTTACAATATGCAGTAAACAGTGTCTAACCCTAACTTGAAAGGGGTCAATCAGTTCATTCACATATTCACACAGCCAGCAAAGTGGCATGATAGCATACTGAATATAGTGCCAGCCAATGATCAGAGAGCAGGTTGACAAATATGGGCTCTAGCCAATGGCAAGACGTCATGCTGGGAGGTGTGGGGAGGAACCAAATGTCAGAATAATTGCATCGCTCACTCATTCGTTTACTGTCCGTCTGTCATTTTAACCACTTTTCTCCACTTTTCTTTTTGTTGTATTTTAACATAAACCCCAACTTTTAATGTGCTAATGCAGAGGATGGTTTGATGTAGAGATTGGTTTTGAGAGTGTGGACTTGAGGATCCTGTTGCAGTGAGCAAGTTATAAACATTTTAAACACAGTTCAGAATTTCAGTTATGACGTGGTTTGCTCAGTTTGATCATAAAAGGCTCCAGAAAAAAGGAGGCAGAAGAGAGGGAGCGATAACTAAAAGTGTTTTTGTGCATGTTTGGGAGGAGACACTGACAGACTGTAAGGCCCTACAGCTTCTCAAGAAGAACCATAGCATCAATCGGAGACACAGACAGAGAAAAACCCACTGAGAAGTGCATGAGAGAGAGCTATGGGGGATTTCGGCTTCTACTGAGAGAAGAAAGATATAGAGTGAAGAGATTAACTGAGGGTTTACTGCTACTGCCATACACTTAATTTTAAGGCCTTGGGCTCAGAAGAGCATTGCTGATGAAATCCCACCCACTGATTGTTCTCTTGTGTGTTTCAGATGCATCACTGGGATTCCAGGCAGAGTTACATCTAACATATGACAGACAAACACAGCCTATACAATACATTTAAATGGCCAGAAGCCTAAATCAACACCAGACACTGTCTCACTTTTGATTCAACAAAAACAGATTTTAGCAGAAAACTGGAAAACTGAAACTCCAGAGGACGTATAGAGTCAATAGCTCAATGTTTTGGAACAGTGAGCAGAGGCTAATCTTCATTTGCAGTTGGCTCATCTCCACTGTAATATAGATTTCACATCAGAAAAATCAATACAAGGACAAATACTCTTAACAGTCAGCCTTTTTTATGGATGCTGGCAAGCGTCATCTTTCAAAAATGGCAGTATGCAGCAAAAACCCACACAGCACTTACACTTGTAGTATTATTGTAAGAAAGTCAAACAGAGTTTCAATCAAGAGAGCAGTAAGCATGTCATTCAGCTTTTAAAAAAAAAAAAAAAAAAAAAAATCTGGATAAATTAACAATAATATTAAACTTGAATTGAACTCATCTGACATGTTTAAGGATGAATAAGAAAAATAGTGAGAGTCAATCAAACAATTTTTCCATTGACAAAAAATCAATTTACAACTATTGTACTGACCAGTTCATCCCTTAAACCATCAATCATGCAATGATAAATATTCACTGATTCCAGCTTCTCATATGTGAGGATTTACTGCTTCATATATATATTATTATAATATGAACATCTTTGAGTTTAAGGATTTTTGGATGCACAATACAAGCTATTTAAATCAGATTTCTTGGATCTGGAAATTTTTGATGGCCATTTTTTCATTAAAAAAATACCTGCAGATTAATTGATAATGAGAATAGAGCTGCAATGATGAATTGATGAATCCATTAGTTGTCAACTACTAAATTAATTGCCAACTATTGGATAATCTATGAATCAGTTTAAGCAATTTTTGGAGTTGTTTTTAAAAAAACATTATATTTTCAGAAGACATCAAAATTTTCTGATTCCAGCTCCTTAAATGTGAATTTTTTTTTCTCTGTGTATATTTTCACCATTTTCTTAAATCTTAGACAAAACAACTAATAGATTTATCGAGGAAATAATCAACAGATTAACTGACAAAGAAAATAATCCCTAGCTGCAGAGAGTTCCTTAAGAGAAAACCAAAAATCGATCACTTTTAAGATAAAATCTATTAGATCCAGTTTGATTTAAGACACTGTAGGTTATCCCTCCTGACCTTTGGCACATTGCTGAGTGGGGGGAAGAAAACCAGGCAGATAAAGGGAAGACACAGAGCAAGAGACCGGGATGAAGAGAGAGGTAAGTAATCTGGATCGCTGGAAAAGGAGAGGATGAGAGTGAGAAAGCTGAACGAATGGCTTAAATGAAAGACGGAGAGCAGAGGTGATCTGTGGCTGTAATCTGGCTAAGCAGAGCCAGAGGAGAAGAAGATAGAGGTTTTCTGCAAGAATAGAAAGATCTGAGAGCCAACAAAGGAGGGATTCTGTTTCCAGTGTGGAAAAACAAGACCAAGACAGTAGGGCTGCAGGACATGCAAAAAATCATATTGTGAATCATTTTGACAGATATTACGAGTTACAATTTTAATGGGAATGGTAATTTTTGCATTAGATTTTCACTAAAAATGAATATATAAAAATGATTATGTGATTTTTTGCTGGAGTCTGTACCTAATTAGCCTGTTCTCGTACATCTGGAATATGATTTGTGGGCCGGGGTATCTCTGCAGCACCACAATGCTTCATTTATAATGGCGTGTAGTGACAAAAAAAATTGTAGCTCCTACGATTTAGATATTGCACTTGGCCATATTCTGATTTCAATAATATTTTGATAAATTGTGCAGCGCTAGGAACAGACAGACCTACTTCATGCCTCATCACTCCATGTCTAAAATACGTATGTCTTACAAGAGCCTATGTTTCCACCAAATCAGAAAGTCCCATAACTCCTCTAGAAGTTGCAGCAAGATGTATTTTTTTTTTTTTTTTTTAAAGATATTTTTGGGGGCTTTTTAGCTTTTAATGTATAGGACAGACAAGCGTGAAGGGGGGAGAAAGAGAGGGAGTGACGTGCAGCAAAGGGCCACGGACCGGAATCGAACCCAGGCTGCTGCGGCAACAGCCTTGTACATGGGGCGCCTGCTCTACCACAGAGCCACCGGCACCCCGCAGCAAGATGTCTTATCATGTTTAAAACAAGAGAAACATCGAAAGTAGGGAAGAAAAAGTACACCAGAGATGTGTCATGAGATGCAGAAAAAGACAGAGTGGAAACAACGAGACTGAGGCAGACTGAGACAAACAGCAGAAGTGAGGAGGGCTGTTGCTGAGGGGGGTTAGTTCTTCATAAAGCAGGTGTCTAATCCCTCCAGGTCAGACAAGAGCACACAGATAGAAAACAGATGCACAGCCACCTACATAAACAGATCCTGAACCTGCAGCTCAGAACAGTGGAAACACATGACGTCATGTGAAACAGGGACAGCCTGGATGTTCTTTACAGCCTCCTCTACCTCCAGCAAACCAATGAATCAGTTTTTAAGATACCAATCAATCACTTAAACTGTCCCAGGAGGCATTTTATTGACTGGAAGGCATACAGCAATCTGAAGGGCAATTGTTAAGTATTTCCTGGACCTGGTACAAGAGATGATGTTATGCTATCTTGAAACTACTATGAAGTGTTACTCTTTCTTTCCTACCAGGAGGATCGGCAGTACAGATAGTGCAGGAGAAACAACAGTGTGCAGTCTGTTTCCATATACAATCACAGCCCAGTGCAGCGTTGTGGACATGTGCTTTGGAGTCTGACAATGGGAGGTTTTGTGGCTTCTTTTATTGTTTCTGCTGCTGTTACTGAAGACACAGATTAATCAGAGCATTTTAAGAACTTCTTGCCAGCGTGGGCTTTAAAGTTGTTGCTTAGAAGTTCCATCTGCTGATGGAGATCATGTGATATGATTGAAAGCTCCAGAGCATCTACTGAACGCACCCTGAGGTGATACTGTTTTGCCTATTGCCATTTGCAAACTCAAGTCTCAAACTCCTACACTGAAAATGTGAGGGGGAAAACTGATGGAAACTGTTGCAAAAAGAAGTTGTGAAGATTGAACTGGAAAAATCCTTAGTGGGTGCATACTGTATCTGTAGGGAGCTACCTAACCTTGACAAGAACCTGATGGTTTGTTACAGTATATCTCTAACTGTTGCCATGTGCTAATGCACATCATTAGTGTAACCAAATAACTGCCTTTCTGATGTCAATCTTTGTGGTTAACCCACCTGTTTTTTATTTATTTATTTATTTTTTTGTCTTTTTTTGTTTTTGATATTTTTTTATAAAGATGAATAAAACTTGAATTTTATTTAAAAAAAAAAAAAGAACTATGAAACTAATCTTTTAGCACTAGAGGGCAGAGTCAAAAGTTTCTAACAAATAATGACAGCGGACAAGGTCATCATAATGCGCTATTCAATGCTTTTCAACAGAGGAGGCAGCGTTGTGGATGTGAGGCCATGAAATATTTGCAACATGAGGATGGTGAATTTTTTTCACTACATTACTGATTCATTCTGCTCTGCCATTTTTCAAATGTCCTTGTCATGTCCTATGGTCATGACAAGGACACCAGTGGTTCTTCTCTGTTTCATCCGTATCCAAAAGCTTTAAGAAAACGTGCATAAATACGAACAAAATGAACTCAAGAGTACAGAAAGAAGGCTCCGTCTGTGTCCGTATACGTATCTAATGTTAGGCGCAAAAGAGCCTTATGCCTTGTTTCAACTTATGTATGACTCGTGTCCATAGATCCGTAAACATACTGACGATGCCTCTAGTGTCCAACGCAAGGAAGTGCATTTCTTTACGGATGGACAGAAACCTGTTAGAAACTACCTGTAGCCATGGGGGAAGAGGCTCTTTTTTGTTTGTAATATGTACTTGGAATATTACCAGAACAAAAACAGGACCATTCTTGCATAGCAACAAATAAGTGGAGATGTTGGCCTGTCAGGTACGTGGCATGTTTTGTGAAATGTTTCATTAAAAAGACATATGAACGGCTGAATGACTCAAAATCTGACTGAATGTAATGTCTAACCATATTTTAGCGGAATAACATTACTCAGATTCACAGTGTGTTCAATCAAAACAGGCAACTGAATTGACGAAAATATCCTATTAGCTAGTTAGCACCCTGTTACGGTAGCTAAGCTAGCAAAAAAAAGTACAGTTTTTTTAATGTACTCAAGGCGAACTGTGGACCAAAATATTACAGAGGGGAGGAGTTTCGCAGGCACACTGGATATCACAGAGATTCCCATAGGAATGAATGGCCCTCTGGTTGACTCGTGTCCGTACACATATATAAATGGAAACAAGGCGTTAAGACTGTTCTGTCAACTGCTTTTTCGAAACACAAATTTTAACGTTGAAACTCTTTATTTATAATTGGACACCAACCACTCTGACACAGCACCTACATGCATACAAATAGGTACTGCTTTATGCACATGCTTAAATAACTCCCCCCACTTTAATATCTACTTAAAAAGTTCAGGATTGCAGGGAGGAGGCAGCGACCAGGCTGGTGGGTCACAACACAGAAGCTGAAGCCTGATGTGAAGTGTAATACTGGCAGTAGAGATGGTATTAGTTGTGTTCTGGTGCTGCTTTAAGTTTTTGTGAACATCTGCATTGTATTACTGACTGCTGGTTTTCATGTGGCAGAGGTGACAATGATGCTGGTAGAGATGATGACAGATGTTTCATTGCTGGTGATGGTGCTAATAGTTGCCATCTGCGCTGCATTATGGCACCGCTTTTCCAAAAACAGGCATGTCAACCAGCTGTGAAACTGCAATATAACCAGGCACACATTGAAGAGCTACAACTTCAGCCTTAATCCACTCTACTGTGCACACACACAAACTAACTGGGTGAGCAAAAGTGCTGAGTTGGGAATATGTCTAGAGGAGGGCACAAAATTGTTGCTACTGAGTGAAACCTTGTGATGCCTGCACTGTATCAGGAACTTACACACTCTGTCATATTTTTATGAGCAAATCTGAGGGAGTTTAAAGAATTATGGTTGAAGAATAAAATGAAACTGTTTTTTGTGTTGAGGTTGCAGGAAGAGGTCCCAAAACTATTCTTAAGTATTTTCTGATATTGTTATTTGCGATAAATTTACATTCAGTCAGACTTATTTTACAATGTTTGCTAACCTAATCTTTCATTTTCTTGGTGTGGTATACTGGTTTTCTTTGTTGTTGCTGGAAAACATGTTGAAATCCACTGCTGCTCTTACCTTGGCAGGAATGCGTGCAGTCAAGAGGTAGGCTCGGTGAGACGCAAGGGCCTGAGAGAGACAGAGAGAACAGAGAATAATGAGCATGTAGCTGTAAATATACACTCTGACCAACAAGAGCAAGGAAATGACAAAGAGCACAGAGAGCTCGCCTGTTGACTCATAAGGATGAAAAGGCTTGTGACTCTTAAACATGTCAGTCAGTTCGGAACGCAAGGGGAAAAAAAACACGAGAATGAGGAGAAAGACTCCTCTCTGCTTGAAAACAAACATATAAACAGCCAGTGACATTTACAGAAGTGTCCGCTCTTTACCAGCACAACCCACTGAGATGCTTATTACATGTAGCCAAGACGCCTTCGTTTTTATTGGTCCACCCCCCTGTCTGCTGACTGAGGTCATTATAGGTCAGTGTGTCTTTTTAATTTGTGTTGTTTCTGTCTACTGAGCAACCTGGGCTCAGACCGCCGCTGTTAATTAGAGCACATGGTGAGGACGAAGCTTCTGTTGCTGCTCTGTGAAAGAAAAGTCAAGGCTTGAAGAGGCAAAAACTGGAATGCATAAACTTGACATTCCTATCCAGACGAGCAGCCTTGAAAGGTCATTCTACTGGTTTATTCAGATCACTGCCACTGAATGTAACACTGTTACAGAGATCATTTGCACAATTCATGTAATTGAAAATATGTTAACACAGACAAAGACATCATTTCAACAGGGATCTGAGTGGTGCTTACACTCAACAATTCAAACCGTCTTTGTGGTTGAGATTGGCATGACAATGTAAAATTGTGTGGTAACAATTCTGGTGTAGGGATCATACACTTTTTTTTACCAATAAAATTCCATAACTTTCCGTTTCGTTTCATTTTATGGAAAAAAATTCAAAACCTTTCAATGACTCTTCAATGACCCATAATGATTTTTTTTCCTTGCCCCACCTGCACTGCATTTTTAAAACATATCAGATTCGAACTCTACTCAAACATAATTTCAGCTAGCGGACATACAGGAACAGAAAGATGAAATCCAGGTCGAAAATGACGAAACATACGCAATGGTAAACAAAATGTTGTCACACATTGATGCATATTAGATCTACGATACACCGACAACTACAGAAAATCACAATGGCTGTTATGTTATGTGACATTACATTATCCACATATCAAGATTATGGTAACAATTTCATTATACACAACAAAATTCCATGACTTTTCCAAAACTTTTAATGATTTTGACTAATTGCTTGACTATTCTCAAGCCTCTATAAGAGAGGCAAAAAGCCCCAAAAATAATCTCTAAAATAAGCTCCAAAAGTGAGTCAATCCCCTCAGACCCACGTATTAAAATGCCCAACTTTACAGGAGAAATAAACATGTGTACAGCCTGGTATAAAAAACTGATTTGGTCTCTATAACTAATTTTAACATTCATGACAACTGTACAGGGGGTGAATTTTTATATACCTCACCCATTTACATTTTATTAAAGCCCAAAGTTATGCTGCTTGAGTGTCAGGCTGTCTGTGAGGCCTCACTGCAGTCTATGAGTCAGATCCAGCACTAACTCTTCCACAGCTCCACCCTCTTATCCAAATATGGGCACTTCTGGTTTCAAAAAGCCCAAGCTGGCCAGGGCCAACATGCCAAACTCGAGGTTTCATAAACGAGAGTCCACAAACCAATGGCGGACATCATGGTAGGTATGTCCATTATTTTTACAGTCCATGTGCCCCACCTCCTTCATTTTCTCCACATGCATGGTTTAAAGTGGGTACAAGAGTACACTGATCCTAAATTCATGTCCTTTATCATGGCTAGCTGCCTCTCTCAAGTTCAAGATGTCTTAACTACATAACTACATAGTCCACATTTTGTGCATCCCGGGCCCTAATCATTCTGTTACCATGCCTTATTCTTGTCCAGGTGAAGCCAGACATTCATAAAATGGCATTTTCCCAGCATTTACACTACTTTACATCTCAACTAAATAGAAGCTGCAACTCAGGTCAGAGTCTGATGTTAATCCACACAAAGAACTACATAACACCAAGTATTGTGACTGATCTGCCCAATCATTAATACCGTATATACACTCCATATACAGGTATTTAAGTGGCATAATTCAATGACTTTTTTTGCAAAGCTTTATGGCTTCATCTATTTTTCCAAAACTTCTCTGAGCCTGGAAATTTCTATTTTCAAATTCCATGACTTTTCATGACCGTACGGACCCTGAAGGTGGATTATCATTGGGCTTCATGGAATAATCCAACAGAAGAACAAAGGTCAACACAATGGAAAAGTTTGACCTTTTCAACTAAAACTAGTTCAACGCCTGATACACATTGATGTTTAAAAGAAGTCATGTGCAAGCTAGCCAAGGCTTTTATTTTAGCTGTAATGACACCAGCTGCACAGAGAGCTGCCTTTACCTTTATGTGCCATGACACTAGATATTTTCCTGTCAAATAATATTGCCACACAACCCAGGCTGACCTTTAAAGCAATTAACGGGATGTTGTATTCTACCCTCTTGACAAAAAACACCATGGTTGGTAAGCAAAGGCAAACACTCTATGGCTCCATCATTATAGCTTAAACCTTATGACCCTCGTAACAAGAAATCTCCTTAGTCTTTCCTTTCATTCTGCACTGACAGCACGCCAGAATAAAACTGTTATGTCATAAACTGCCTGAACGCCACCTCACAGCTCCAAAGATAAGCGACATATGCCCATTGGTTTTCAATGCTGCAACATGAAAATGAAGGGGAACGGTCACAAAGGAAGAGAAAATGCCAGTGGATGAAACAGGGACATGAGGATAAAATGAAGAAAGAAAAAATACAGGTTTAGAGTAAATGAAACATGCTAAATGATGTGTGTAAGGGCAGAAGAGGAAACGAGAAACTGAAGGGAGACGTGAGGGAGCAGAGAGATTGATCAGAGGTGAGAGAAAGCTGGAGAGAAGCTTTGAAAGCAGAAAAGGGAATAAAAGTCGTACAAAGGAGAGAAGGGGGAGAGGGAGAGCACGCTGTTACAAACAAGTCCCAGATAAACAAAGACTGGCATGAAGGGCAGGGAGCGAAAGAAAGACCAAAAAGACAGAAAGAGAAAAAGCAAGATTGAGGAAAGTCTTTAAAGTGTCACAAGCTTTTTGAAAGACGTGATGAAAGAAACAGAGGGATGAGGGTAGAAAGGATGACAGTGTGTCCTAGCCCTCTGTGGCTCAGCTCCACAGGCAGGGTCTGTGTGGTTTGATGTGATGGAGACAGACAGGCAGGACTGTGTGACCAAAGATAACCTCTCCTAAAGAGCACCAGTCACCACTGCTACGTATCAACTCTCTCTTTGTCTTAGTCTCATTTCTGTACAGCAGCTCTCCTTTCCATGCTATGTGTGTGCAGATATGCTGCCGAATCATCTAGTTTCACTTTAAAAGAAAAAATTAAAATTTGATGAGTTAAAACAAAGGTCTTGTTTTCACAGGTTTGGTCATGCGTTAAAATACCTGGAGAAGTCCTCAGGTTTATTTTGGACCTATACTGGGGATTAAAAATCAGGATATCTCGACCTCTGGTGCACAGAGTTTGACCAACATTGTCTCTTGTGACTCAGCTTTGTTTATGAAATAAACAGATAATAAATTGCTAAATAATAACAATAATTGCTAATAATATAAGCTGTATTATCATCTGACTGGCCATGACCTGCCCTCTTAGTAAGTACGATGTTATAAGACAGGATACAATGCGATGCGATGCGATGCGATGCGATATGATACGATACGATACGATGCAATACGATACGATGCGATGCGATACGATACGATACGATACGATGTGATACGATGCGATGTGGTGCGATATGATACGATACGATACGATACGATACGATACGATACGACACGACACGATATGATACGATACGATACGATACGATACGGTACGGTACGGTACGGTATGGTGTGATGCAATAAAATATGATACGCTGTACTTTATTGTCCCCATGGGGAAATTTGTCTTGGACTCTGGACAAGTATTGCTGCCTTACAGTGACTGTCCAGAAGAAACAAAAAGCATACACCATAGAAAAAACATAAAATAACAGTATTGCGCATCAGCCAGTCACGTATTGCACATAACACCAGAGCTCAGACATGAAAAAAGTAAAATGCAATTTGTGGAAATAAGAGTTTGGCTGCAGAACTTTGATGCTGGGTTACAGAAAAGCGTCTTAGGCTATGCAACACAAGAAACCTTCCTTTTTTATGTTCTATTTTGCCTTCAAGGGAGCCCGGGGTGTGTGTGTGTTTGACAGCTTAAAGTCATGGCTTTAGTTCTTTACAATACAATAAAGTAAAAAGCGCCAGGTTGTATCTGAAAGGTCTGCTACACATCAGTGGGTTTTCCAGGAGCTGAATAGCTACAGCTGCAGTCACAACCAGTAATGACCAAGAACCTGCTGACTCTGAGTGGAGGGGAGGTACCCACTGACCACCGAGGCTTCATCTGGTCTGTCCGGTCTACAGGAGGTAGCAAATCATTCAATAGGAAGTCGTAAAAGTGTCCTTTAATGCAGTGGTTCATTAACCACTTGACAAAATGAATTCAGTGCACTTTATAACTTGTTCAACAGTTTTAAACATGCTCTGATTCATGTTGGATTTTCCTTCTGTCAATGCATGACTGCCCCTCTGCACTCTGCCCGGCTTCTCTCCATCTGCCCTTTGGAGTGGACAAAGCCATAACACCCTCCTGTTTTATGACCCCCTCCTCTCTGTAACTGCCCTCCAACCTCTCCCTCTCTCTATCTCCTTCCTATCCACCTCTTTCTCTGCTCTGTCTTGCAGACTTAAAGCCTTGAGCCTTCCCGCCAGCCAATGATTTCACAGCGACCACCATCCCGCCTTCAGCTCCACTCAGCCAACCAGATGGCAGCAGCATTGGAGCATGTCTACAAGACCAGAGAGAGCATCTGCTATTACTGTCTCTCTCTGTATTACACACATACACACACACACACACACGCCCAAACAAACTGGGAGCTCACATACAAGATAACTGCCACGGGCTCTAAAGCACCATTTGTCTCCTTGGCGCGCTGTTTACACGCACGCAGACACACACACACACATACACAGACAGACAGACAGACAGACAGACAGACAGACACACACACACACACACACACAGAAAGACAGAGAGCCCTGTTAGAGAATTTCTGAGCCAAAAAATTAAATTATGAAAATGTGACACAGCCATCTTTTATATTGATAAATAATATCATTTTAAATTACTCTTTAACAGAATACAACACACACTCATTTCTTCTTCACACTCTCTCTCACACCCACCCACACACATACACACACACACACACATGCGGCTGTGTAGTCCATTCATGGTATTACCATCCCAGATTATCTTTTTTTCTGTCAAACTGTCAACCCCACCTACCCCCCCTCCAATTGACCCAACACATGTGCACCCACACACACACACACACACACACACACACACACACACACACTGCGTTACTATGGCAACAGCTAGCCCACACCACAGACACACACACATTTGTGAATGCATATACGCACACACTCACACACACAGTGATAGACACCCACTCACACATAAAAAGAAGCACGCTGCAGTGCCAAGTCTTGCTTGAGAATGTCAATGAGTTTTCACCCTCCCTAAACAACACTCACGCTGGCCTACAGTTATGCTGAATCTCTGTAGGAACTGAAGCAACACAGAGCAGTGTTTCATCTGCAGTCATTCAGCTGTGGCAGCACTCAGCCACAGGAAATCTACCCCCACCCAAAAAATGCTTTTATTTATCCATCATGTCTTGGGGTGCATTCATGCTTTATTATATCGATCACTCACACAGTTTCACATCTAATACTGTAGTTGTGTTTCGTATGGGGGAGAAAAGTGTGTTTAATGAAAGTAAAACTTAAGATGAAACAAAAAACATAAACAAAAATGCTTCAAATGTGAGACCATCTTTCTGTAAATTTAAATATTAATATTTAAATTTCGACGCTAGCCGGGGGGAGGAAGGAGTCTGGTTTGGGGACCTCAGAATTGCATCTCTCCTTTTCGCAGATGATGTAGTTCTGTTGGCTGCATCACACCGTGACCTCCAGCATGCACTCGGGCGTTTTGCAGGCCACGGTTCTCTGTCGGAAACCGGTGGATTGCCCTCTCCGGGTTGGGGGAGAGTTACTGCCTCAAGCGAAGGAGTTAAAGTATCTCGGGGTCTTGTTCACGAGTGAGGGTAGAATGGAGCATGAGATGGATTGGCGGGTCGGTGCGGCTTATGCAGTGATGCGGGCGCTGAGCCGGTCCGTCATGGTGAAGAGGGAGCTGAGCCGGAAAGCAAAGCTTTCGATTTACTGGTCTATCTACGTCCCAACCCTCACCTATGGTCATGAACTCTGGGTAGTGACCGAAAGAATAAGATTGCGGATACAAGCGCTGGAAATGAGTTTCCTCCGTGGGGGTGGCTGGGCTCAGCCTTTGAGATAGGGTAAGGAGCTCGGACATCCGAAGGGAGCTCGGAGTAGAGCCGCTGCTCCTTCGCGTCGAAAGGGGTCAGTTGAGGTGGTTCAGGCATCTGACTAGGATGCCGCCTGGGCACCTCCCGCTGGAGGTGTCCCGGGCACGTCCCACTGGTAGGAGGCCCCGGGGTAGACCCAGAACACGCTGGAGGGATTACATATCTCGTCTGGCCTGGGAACGCCTTGGGGTCCCCCAGGAGGAGCTGGGAAGTGAAGCCAGGGAGAGGGATGTCTGGGGTGCTTTGCTCGGCCTGCTGCCCCCGTGACCCGGCCCCGGATAAGCGGATGAAAATGGATGGATGGATGGATAAATATTAATAAGCAAGTTCCCTGCAAGATAAATCAGGTATACTCCTTTGGTCTACTCGTGTACTCACAATTAAGGGAACATTAGCTTAAAGATTAGAAAAAGCAAGGCTGGATCTGTCCAAAGATAACAAAATCTGTCAACCAATATCTCAAATACTCACTAATTCACACATTATTTGATTAATTAGAACCAAAACACAACTGTTAAATGACAAATTGTGGTTTTATGGGGTGTTATGTGCTGGACTCTACCATTGAACACAACACAGCTTGTATTTTCCTCCTGCTCTCAGTCTTTGTGCTAAGATACCATCTCTTGGCTGTAGCTTCATAATTAAAGGACAGACATGGGAGTGGTATCCATCTTCTCATCTAATTCCTGGCAAGAAAGTGAAGACGCACAGTTCCTAAAATGTCCTCCTTTACACTGTAACATATCTGAACAACAGAGATGTAGCTTGAATTTGTACCAACAGGATGAAAATTGGTGGTGATGTATTGTTTAATCACCAAAAAATCTGACATATAACCAAAAATCAGAGATGTATTGATCATGCAGGAACATAATCATCTGTTGCATCACTTACACAAATAGCACAGTGGGAAAAAAAGGGCAATAATTACATTCATCCCCACACCGCTGCTGACACAGACTCTTTATTGCATAACCAATGCCAGCATGTCCTGCATGTGCACGTGCATCTGTGGGTAACATTAATGAGTCATGATGTGCTGGCTGCAAACTGAAACTGTCAACGCAGCACAATAGGATGAGAGTATTTTTAGAGCTATGCAGAAAAACAGAGTGGGAAACGCAGCGAGAGAGAGAGAGCGAGAGAGAGAGAGAGGGGCACAGAGATCAGCCATCGAGACAGGCAGAGTGGACACCAGAGAGACAGGGCGTGAGACGGTGAGGGAAGGAGAGGCGGCTGAAGGGCAAAGTGAAATGACTTAATAGATTCTAAGTGCTGTTTTGCTGATAAGGAGCCAAGATTTAAATCCAATCAGAGTGGAAGATATTTAATGAAGGGGAAGTGTTTAAAAGCTGTTTCATCTCTGTTTAAAACCGATGCTGTTAGGATGACCCCATCTTAGCTTTTAATACATTGAAATCAATCAGCTCACTGTGGATCCTATGCAATGGATTTCTCTCTTCTTATGCTGCACCTTTTTTTTCCCTCCCCACTCTAATCGCCTAATGTCCTCATCCTTCTTTAGCTCAGTGCTCTCTCGCTGTATGTTTAACAATTGCCTAAAAACATGCTTACACTATGACTACAAAAGGCTCCACGTGGTAAAAAAAGGGCCATGGTGCTCTTCTTTTATGTCTATATGTGAGACTTTATATTGTGGGATGTATGACTATTGGATAATTGAACCATCACTGCACAGGATAATCCATTTTGTGACAGAAGAAAAATGGTTAGTGTTTTCTTTTCTCCCCCTGCATTCTTGCTCTCAGTCTTCCTTATCTCAAATTGGATGCCTGGTGGACCGCACCTTGAAGAAATGCATGCTGTGCATGAGGCATAGTCATCACACAACATGATAACAGACTGTAAAGTGTAACCAGAAATAGTTTTACTCCCATTTCCTTTTTGTCCTCCTGCACCATCTTCCTGTTTACTTGTATATACAGTACGTTCAGTATGAATATGTATGTGTTGCATCTGCTTGTACGTGTGGTGCGTGGGTGAAAGTATTCAATGAGACAATGGAGCAGAAGAAACACACACACACACACACACACACACACACACACACACAGGCCCGATTTTATCTTTGAATAATCAGGGATGGTGTAACACAGGAGTAAGACTCTCGAGGCTGCTGTTCAACAGGCAAACTTACAGCAGTGATTACACAGGGCAGGAATACTGTGCAGAATCATTCATAAGTTCGAGGTCTTCACAAGTCCATGGAGTTGAGGTGAGATTTTAGCTTATTAGAGATTTCAGTTTGGCACAAGAAAAAAAAAACACAGCCCACAGCTGCCTCGATGAGCTTTTCTTTGGGACCGTCCATTCATTCTTATTATGATGCCGCTCTCATTGACCATGGCTGTTAATTGATAGCACATTATGCTGGTGCCGGTGTTGCTGTTCTCTCCCCATTGTGCTCTGTTCAGGTTGGCAGCAGTTTGTTTGGGGTCTAATTGTCCTCAGGTCTCCTTCAGATCAGGTCTCTCTCCCTTTTGAAAAATAATTTATACTTGACGAGTCTGGTTTCGCATCTCCAAGTCTGTCTCTGGGCCCATTTCCAGTTGAGTCCAACATTTTGGGGCCATGAAGACCTCTACTGCAAGGCAGGGATAAAACTAAAGACAGTTCTTGCGAACGTAGTAAGCCACTGATGTTTATGTATACAGTAGTGTTGTCGCAATGCTGGCATCTCTAACTTTAATAGCCTATGATACCTTAAAAAATATCAATATTCAACCATTTTTGATACCACAGAAAAAAAATTGACATTGAGGACAAAATGTTTTAAATATTTATAAAAAGGTAAATATAAATAAGGTACAACATGACAAGGACAGCTTTTCTTTTCTTGGTTAGCAGAATGACTGTGGTTAACATTAACAATAGAAGAGAGCGAAAAAGAGGAGCTTGTATCAGTGTTTCAATTCAGCCGTAAATGAGAATTGAAACCGTTTCAAGTATTTTGAATTTATATAAATTAATGAATCAATATTTTTGACAACATTAGTATACAGTAGTGCTGTTTGTAAGTAGAACTAGGTACCAAACTTGGTACCAACCTAACTGTGTCAGGACTCCTTAGGGCGGATTCAGGTTAAATCCATCAGTGCCAAATACTGGTACTAGGGATACACCACATATATCAGGTCGATAATGGGACATTTTTATAATCATGCATTATTTCGATAATTAAATTATAGCCAATAAATAGCGCCAATAACACAAAGCCTGACTGCTTTCATTTACTCAACAAGGGCAGCATCTACACAAGGTACATGTACCTTTAAACTTGGTTTGCGAGCTGCCAATAAACACAGAAAAAGAAGAAGACAACTGCAGCAGTCTAGAGGGCAAAACATGTCACGGTGTGGACGTCTTTCACAGTTCCAGAGGAAGACAACAGGATTGCACCAAGGGTCTGATCTCCGACCGCCGAACGGGTTAGACACAGCACTGTTAGCACAAGCTAATTAGCAGTAGTCGACTCTGTTGTCAAACTTATCAATAACCGCTAGCTATGTGATGCTACAGTTAGTAATTATCTGTAGCGTTACCTGCCAAACCAGTCTGGAGTCAGGGTCAGAACTGTTCTGTTTTCTGTTTGTTTTTGTTGTGTTAGCAATAGTGATGTCAGTTTGACTTGGTTCGGTCAAGGCTATGATATATTAAATTAGCCATATTTTCTTTTACACCTTCACCTTTCTTACCCTCAAGTAAAAAGCACAGGTTAAACACTTCTTTTTAAAAAACAAAAATGTGAAATTATTGGTTATCGTATGGGTTATTGGTCATGAAAAGCAGGTAATTATCGGTTATCGGTATTGGTTGAAATAATCCATATCAGTGCATCCCTATTTGGTAACAGCCACTGAGCAGACAGGTTCAACTTCAGGAGGTGTGAATGCCCCAAAGCCAGGAAATTGGCCAAGGATTTCTGTGGCTGCTCTGTGGGGTTCCCAGCGAGCTAAAACAATCACTGCAGCACCAATATGCCACCATAGTTTGGGCATCTGGTTTATTTTCTTTGCTATATTATTTTAGTAATAGACTGGTATCACTGCCAGATGAGCAGACACACACCCACACACACAGGCAGACAGAGACACAAGATTGGCTTTATGTGTGATTAGAAAAGAGCAGAGGAGCAGAATAGCATTTTAGTCTATCACGTCCAGAGAGAGTAAAGTACCAAAGAAAAGGTACCACTGGTTACTAGTGCAGAATTCTAGATGTCATAGATAATGGATCAAATGTGAACAGTACCCAACTGTAGGTTAGTCTTTTTCCCTGAGATCAGAACTGTCAGGTTATTTTAACATCAGTACATTTATGTTAGGATAACTACAACTAACCTCAAGCAGTCTCAGAACTGTACCTTAAACACAGCCATTAAATCTGTCAAAACATCCCGAGAATGACCCTGAGCACAATTTAAAACTGTTAATCCCCTCAGCTGCAGAGGAAGCACACTCCTCTCTTTTCCTGCCATAGGCCTGCAGTGGGAATTGGCTCTGACGCCAAAGATAACCACTTATCTTAGATGATGCAGTGAGAAAACTGAGAAAGACCCTCAATTCGGCAGACACGGGAGACATCACGATGGTCGGATCTGCTCTGAGGCCAACTTGAACTTAATCTGGCTCTAGAAAAAAAGCCTCCTAACCACTCTAAATGCAGGCAGAGAAATCATTTGTTTTACAATACATTGATTCTCCGCTGCCAAGACAAGCTGCTGACAGTGCAGCTGAGGTCTAGTCCTGTAATGTCTGCAGACTCGCACTGCGCCAAAACCACAGCACAATGTGAGTATGTAGTACTCTTTCATAGTACAGCAACCCTCAGTAGTAGAGCAGCCAACATGATGTACAGCATGGTCTTCTTTCTGCACGCTCAGACAAGACAAACATCATGATATGAATGTCTGGACCCTTCTGCAAAACAGTATCACACTACCAAACACACCAGCCAGCAGACAGTGTGGTGTAGCATCCTTATATGGCAACCAAAATCATCTCCTTAGTCTCAAATATTAATAGACTGGTTTATGGGATCTGTAGGAGCATTACAGAACACTACAAAAATAAAATCACTGCACAAACATTTAATGATGAGACATTTGTCTAGGAAAGAGTCTCCAGATAACCAGGCTGCTTAATCATTTTGCCAGGACACTTTTTTTTTTTTTTTCAAATTATGGATATCCCATTTTGGAGCAAACCATTCTCAGCAGTGCAAATCCTCCCCACTGCACAACGGCAGCCAAGGAGAGAATTAAGAAAGAGACATCAATTTCCTTTTATCACTGCCCTGCTCATCATTATGTGTTTTACTGCTGAGGAGAGGAGCGTGGCGGGGAACAAAGGCGGCTGACAGTGGTACTTCCTGAACTCGTTTGATTGGCTGCTCTCATCAGACCACAGCTGCAGCGAGCTCAGGCATGAATAAATGTGCTGTCTGATTATGTTATGTATGTATTTTTCATGCTTTACTTCCAATTTTTTTTTTATTGCTACTGTTGCTTGTTTTGTCTTCAGCCAGAACATAAAGTGTCAGTGAATATGCACGGTGTGTTGAATAATAAATGAGAAAATAGATGCTCAGTGATTGAAATATATGGAAACAGTTTTGAGGCAGTGAAATCTACCGACTGACAATTTGTCTCCTGAATGAAAACGACTTGCTTTTCAATTGAATTTGGTCAATGCATGTTCCTGTATACATTATCTCTGCATGCTGCCTTTGTATCAGTGCCTCACTAAGCTTCAGTCAACCTCCCAAATGTGTCTCGCACAACACAACTGAGGCTGACCAAGCGTTCAAAGGGCCAGGCAGAGGGATTAAATGATTGTGCTTTCAGATTAGGATTATAGTCCAGGTTGGCAAGACGCCCTCTAACACTGGATAGATATCAGTGTTTTTAGAAACTGGACTCTGGTGGGAGTGATAGGGAGGGGGTACCTCTTAGAACGGTGTCAGCCTGCAGGGCGTCCTCTAAGAACCCTGTGTGTGTTTAGGTTACAAAGATAAGGAATAATCATAAGGGTTCAATCATTCATCAGCATGCCAGCCAGACACAATGGGGAGGAGGTTTGTGTGTGCATGTGTGTGCGTGTTGGTGAGAGTGGGTGTGTAGCTATGTGATGGTGAGCCAAGGTTTTCTGGGTAAATAGGATATCGCTGTAGACCACAGGGATGAAAGAGTGAGACACAGAAAACCAAAGAGAAAGAAACAGAGAGCAGAGGTGGAAGGTTTATTATTTTTACAAGTCATGTAACAAAGAAAACCAAAGTGGAGAACCTCCTCAACGTGAAGTACAGTGCTTTGTCAAAAAGAGACATACGCAGGTATGACAGTGAGAGAAGAAGAAGAAAGGAATGACAGAGACAAAGAGCAGAGCAGGGAGAGGGGAGAAGGGCGGGGGATTTCGTTCTGGGCTGGTGTTGGCATTACCCACGGTTTCCCTCTGGAGTGGGTAGATAACATCAGTCGGCACTAATAACACATACACAAACACACACAGTGCTGAACACTGATTTCAGTGATAAAAACACAATTAGTGTGGTTTAGATCATGAATGATATTTTCCATAAGTTAAGCAAACGTCCTGTTATCAGGATTTGATTTACATAATCAAAGTAAAAATGATCAAACGCAGATGTAGCTGATGTTAAACTAACACTGGGTTTCCTGTAAGGACTCTAATAGGACGCTTTGCATTTCAGAGGAAGCAGAAAACTGAAAAGCTGAGAATGGGGAGAGTACATTTAATATGGTGGATCATTTGACAGAAAAACAGATCATTTTGGATAGAAAAACAATATTTACCCCAAATTAAAGGAACACTTCATCCACAAAATGATAATTTGTATATCAATTACTCATCCTGTGTTATGTTGAAATTGTGAGGAATACTTTGTTTTCTTGCATGTCTCCATGAAGAATAAAGAACCCAAAATGGAAAAAAAAAATGTTAATGAATTGAAGTCATAGGAGGCCATGTTTAACATCAGCAAAACTATGTCAAAACATCTTTTTACAAACTCACACGCAGCTTGTGCAGTACAATCCAAGTCTCATTTATCCAGCCGTATGCCCAGCATTCCCAAACATATGCACTTTTACTATAACCTTACAATTTAATACACTTTTACATAAATGTGTTGCATGATTTTGAATTTTTCTCAATGGACTGCATGAGCAGAGTTAGAGAACACACACTCTGGCCCAGGCATGCTACTTGTATCCAGAAGTGTTTAAATATTAAGGTATTAGCAAAAATGCATGTATTGCAATCTGGTCTCACTCCTAATTCATTGCAATCAGGTGCTTGAGCAGTGACTCATCAGACACTGATGAACAAAGCCGTCCTTTCACGTCGGCATGATACATAGCCAGTTGTCGTTGTAGTTAGACAGCACTCGGCGGTATCGGGGGAAAAACAGCAGGACAAGAGTGAAAGCTATGGCGGCGAAAGTCCGAATGGGGCGGGCGAGATTGGTGGTGGACAGGTCCAACAAACACTGACCTTTGCCCAGGATGATGGTGTCCTTGTCCCGTAAGATTATAAAGCCAAACCCTGTTCTTTTTTCCTGAACCCAACCACGTGCGTCTGTTGTTGTAGGGAAAAAACATCAATTATCGGTGCTGTACCAAAATAGTGCGTTTATTCTGACTGAGACTGTATGTAAACGGTAAATTTCCTGTGAAAACGGAAGTGTATTTTGAAAGAAGACAATGCATGTAACAGGCAGAACTTGCAACGCCATCCCAGAATGTCAACAACCAACACACCCAGGGTACCTAGCATGCCGTATGTGGACGTGGAAAGTCCATGACCAAATGTCAATGTCACGAAGTCAGAATGAGAATGTGTTTGTATTTGGGAAGTGTAGAACAGCAGCTATTTTGTAGGTTTGCTACACACGGCTCCTGTTTCCTCCAGTCCATCTAGAATTTTCTCATTTTTTGGACTCTTTGTTCATCATGAAGGCAACTTTAGGGAAACAAAAATAGGAGAGGAGGGTAATGCTTTTGTGTTTCATCCATTGCAGCACAACAGGGTTGAGGTAATGAATTATATTTCATAGAGTCGGGTCATAAAACATCAATACGCCCTACAACATATTGCTGATGTGTCAAAATCCGCACTCATGATGAGCACACCCACGCACGGAAACATGGACACACATGATTGCGCACAAAGACCCAGAACACAGCAACAAGGGAGGGTATTTCCTTCACAATGTCTTTTATATAGGATTTGAACCCACTATAATCTCCGTATACTACATTTATTACGGACAAAAATAATATAAAACAAATTAAATTATAGAAATAAAATGAAATCAAACAGAATGGAAGAAAGGGGTAGGAGGTTAGCAGTTTGCAGAAGGCATCAATAAAAACGGCAATGCAACATTACCTGCAAGGACACCATAAAAACCAACCATGCAGCAAAAGTGAAGCACTGGTATAAAGTCAGTTGCTCTGCTCATTGAATAGTACATGTGTGCCAGCAAATGTCTGTGACGGAGTCCTTGACGGCAGACACAAACTGTCAAGTATCATACGCATGCTTCCTCTTATTGATCTGGTTTAAAACTCGTGGTCTGAATAATCCTCAAGATTAAAATATGGGTTTAAAGACTCATCACACAGGCAACCAACGTGGCTGCCAAGCCTCTCTGGAGGAGATTAATTATGCAGGTTGTCTCATTTTTATCACTCAAGTGTTTTGACAGAAAACATCACATTGATTAGGCCTGATTGTTTTTGCAGCTATTTACTATGACAGTTCACAAATGTCATTATCGTCCAATCAATGCTGACCGTTGCTGTGACCTACATACCCCATTCAATTACAACCAACAAGAGCAGACCTGACACTGAACCAACCAGGCCACTGCACCATAACACCAAACAGCACTTTTTCCACGGTACGACCAAACAGGACTCACAAGGCATCAGACCAGTCAGACCAGTTCAGCATGTTCACATGGAGCAAAAATGCGCACATTCAGAACAAAACTCAAACTGAGACATTAACTGCGGTCATCAAAACAGGAAATTAAAAGAAAATCTCATTTGAGAAATCAGAGAAATTAGAAATCAGAACTATGAGATTCTAAAACCCAAACCTATCAAGCCAACGACCTGAAGCAGGTTCAATTATTTTACTCAGACCGAGTGACAATGACCCTGACCTATGAGATAATGAAGATGAATGACTATGGGCGGGGCTTGCATTGAGCCAGGCTATGCGGCTGGTTAATATCTCTCCAGGGAGGCTTTTGTAGGGCATTGTGGGCTGGAAACATGCTAAGCCTTGCTATAAAAAAAATCCCCGTTGAGCTTGGTGGAGACTACAACACAGAGTGAGACTGATAGATACTCAGTCTGTAAAACGTTACAGTGAGTGAACACACTATAGGACTTAATGAGCATGTTTAGACTTATTCTGAAGGCCACAGTGGGAATGGATTCTCTTTCTCACACACTGTGGGCAAAGGCTTGCATAATGCATACACACCACTGTAAGTCATGTGGGCATTAAAATGAACATACAACAGAAATAATAATACACTCTGTTGTGAACAAATGCACTGGAGCTAATGTTTTGCTAAATGACGAACCAAATGTTGATTTTGCTAGGACTTCTATTTTGAAAGGAACATGCTAACACTTCAGGTGTTATGTTTTGGTGTTATATCATTAATATTACCTTCTGAGTGCTTCTGGTCCAAGTCTTGTTAACATATTGTTATTCCCTTTCACTGGGAAGGTATGTGTCTTCTTTGCTTTGTCTACTTTTCAAATTTGAAATGTTTTAAACAGGTGTAAGGTGAACATATTGATCCTTTTACATGTTGGAGCTAAAGGTTGAGTTCCTTTTATACAACAATCTGCTAATTATAAATGAAGCTAGTAAAGGCATGTGTGTAGCAAGGAGCCAGCGACCATGTTGGCTAATGTGGAGTAACATTGTCAAAAACATCAGTTTAATGATACTAGGGCTGCTCCCTAGCTGACCACACGTTAGTCAACCAGAAAGGTCATTAGTCGGCAAGATTTCATTGGTCGCTTAGCAACAGAAAAACAAAACAAAAACACAAAACAAATGTGAAACTCTATTAGGAGCTGCACCTCGTCAAAATAAATCAAAACCTATATGACTGGACCATGTGGGGATTTAATTTGAAAGGACAGACACAGGAAGTGGCCACGCTCTGCAGTCAGACAAGACGCACGTTAATTTACAGGGCTGGTACCTGCGGTTATTATACGGGCTAGTTAATAACGTATCGGGCAGGAAATCCAAAGTGTGGGATCATTTTGAGAAGGTGAAGGACAAACCCAAGGTGATATGTAAACTTGTCGCCTACAAACATGACGTATCATCTGAAACAAGTAAGTAGCTACATGCCCATTAGCCACTTAGCACAATCATTACTGCTTTGCAGACAGCGCCATTAACAGGCGGCTCGCTCAGTGTGTGACGTGCACTTGTAGATAAAATATAGGCCTATATTAATGAAGATTCATTAGTACGGTTTTGTATTTCTCTGTAATGTAGCACAGTGTTAACAATGTGTCTGATACTATTCTTTCTCACACCTTGAACTCTGTTGCCCCGCCCAAAATATATCATTTAATAACTAAATTAATATTCTAAACATGCAGGCCACTAGTTGACTATTGGCTCTAAATAACGACTATTGATTGGCTGGGAAAATTCTTAGTTGGGGGCAACCCTAAATGGCAGATATCAATTCTTAATATTTGAAACTTTTAAAATTAATTTTCCTTGGTATCTTTGCTGGGGGTTTTTTCACTTGCACTTAATTGCATTTTCGATGAGTAACAATCTCAGAGGCTTTTGATATATGCTGCACTGCAGGAAGAATACTGTTTTCATTTACATTTAAAAAAAAAAAGTTTAAATTACTGTTACTGTTTGCTACAGTAATTCTACTTTTTTTAAGGTATATTATCAAACTTCCAGCATCCAGTCCACTGATGTGGAGCATTGTTTGCATGGCTGTGGTTACAAATATTGTACACAAGAATGTAGTCTGGTTAGTCATTTACTTTGTGATTTTTTTTTTTAAATCTTTCTGTAACATTACTGTGCATTATGCTCTCTTTTTGTTCCTGACTTTCCCCTGCAAGGCACAAAGAATAATAATGCAAATGAGACCCTGTGAATGGTGTGATCCCTACAACTGCAGAAAAGTTACGCTGCTGCCATGTCTGCTGCTTGGCAATAAAGTGCTTAAAGACCATCCCGGGAACTATGTGCTTTGTCCACTACACAAGACACGCACACACACACTCCACACAAAACTCCTCCTAATTAAGCAGCTCAGTCAGCTGAGTCTGTTCCAGCACTTTACAGAAACCAAACCACTCAGAAAGAGGCTGAAAATAACCGTCTGATAGCATGGTGTGGATGCACGGTGTGCTAAAATTAGACTCCTTGACTAACCTAAACTAGCATCTGTACTCAGCCTACACTCAAAGACAGCTCTGGTTGAACTGGTCACAGTATGACACAGCAAATCAAGTCAAGAGGAATCACTGAGTGTTTTTTTAGGTTCTTTCATCCTATTTCATGCAATCAGCAGATAACACATTGCTCTAAACAGAATTAAAGACATGCACCTAATGGGATTATTTCAGACTGAGAACACTACATGTCTAAATATATCCTTATTTTGATCTGTGTGAGGGAGGAAACAAGTCAACCTGATGTCTCACCGCTGGACTAAACTATACCTGACACTGTCGCCTCCCAGCAACAAGGTGGATTCAGTTCTCACCACGGCCAGCTGGGACCTTACGGTGTTGGCGTTTGTGTATTTCCCCTCGCAGGATGCATAGCCTGCAGTAGGGGAGATTGGAAAATCTAAATTCATAGGTGTTACTGCCATGGAAACAAAAGTGGGTTACTAAATGAGTCATCCAAAAATTACACCCAAAGGATCCCTAAACCCCTGGTATTGGATCTTTGTTTTGACAGGTGGCCATTTTTAAATCAATGAGTTGATTCATTTAGCAACTACTTTGATCATTAATGAATTGTTGAAGTCTTTTTTTAAAACATTTGCTGATCCCAGCTCCTCAAACGTGTTTTATAGCATTGTAAATTGAGCATTTCTGTTTTGGACTGTTGGTCTGACAAACCAAGACATATGAACATGTCACAATACTTTTGAGCAAACCTGAATATTGAAGCATAAGAGTAAGACAAATAATTAATTTTCTACTTATCCATCATTGTAAAGTAAAACATCACATCAGAATTGCATTTTTAAGTGTAATCGCAGGAGTCTAATCCAGTCCATTTGGCAAAGCACAAATCATTAAAGACAACACTATACTGGACCATACAGTCACCGCAGTATATACTCAGCAGGAAAATGGTGACCTGTTTGACACATTTTTTCTGCCTGGTTAGCTCTGAATGTCACCCCAATTATGTTAATCATCACCACAGCATTGGATGGTAGAGAACACAGAGAACCACCAAGCAGAATTAACTATTTAATAGACACAATAATTATGTGCCAAACAACATTATAACTGTTTAAACTCGAGCTGAACGTTGATTAAAAAACAAAGAGTGGCATTTCTGTGTTCAGTCAACCAAGCAAAGGTTCAAATACATACTGTACACACAAAATGATTCCCAACCTCAAAAATGAAAGCAAAACTAAAAGGGAAGCCCCCTTTGAGGTCACTCTGGGTTTTGTCAGACTCTGGTCTGACCACAAATCCCGAAATACAAACACCCACTGAATAACTTCCGAGAAAAAAAAAGAGGAGGGAAAGAAAGATTAACCATGAAGTTGCCGGACACTTTAAAGACAGAACAGAGGAACAAAACGTTTGCTCTCCACAGATTGGTGAACTTTAATGTATTTAACTCTCCATTGACAGAGTGATAATAGAGATAAGAAAAACATACAAGAAAAACCAACAATACATTTAGATGTAGGTCTTAAAAAACTAAACAAATATGCTGCAGCAGAGTAGACAAACATCCTAAGTGCTACATGCTGACAGACTTTATGGGACATAACTGTGCAAACACAAGGGCCATGTGATGTCGCATGACAACTGGCAGTATTTCTCAACCCTGTACATAACATACATTACTATTTACTGCAGGTCTAATGGAAATTGCTGTTCCTTTTTTACCACTGTAGTGGAATATCTTCCACCATTAACTATCATATAAATAAAATACTAATCTATCTCTTGCTCTTAAATGGTTCTTTCCAGGACTGCACTCTTAGGTCATCATTCTGTGATCGCAGGAAAATAAAAATGACCAACCAACCGGAGCTAACAAAACTTAAAATGTAAACGCAGCAATAAAGTCACATCTATTCTTAAAACTTTTCTGTAAAGAAAGTAGTCACTCTATAATAAACTTCAGCAGCCTGCAGCAAAGACTGGATGCCACAGTCTGCTATCAAAGGGAATTTAAAATGTGGAGGATACTTGCTCTGCAGCCTTCAAGGAAGAGGTTTTAGCACCACTAACAAAAGACACCGGTGCGGGTTCTCAGGAGAGGACATTACAGGTGATCATCGGGGAGTACAGAACTGGGTCACTTCCATTTTCTCACTGCCTCTAATGACAGACCTCCGGGTTAATGAAAAGGAGAGAGGGGAGGCGGGAAAAGACAAGTTGGACAAGATCCTAGGCTTTGCTCTGTTCTGCCATGTAAGCATGAGGTTCTTTTCCACCTTGGGACTGTGTTACAGTACATTCAGTCTCACAGAGGTGACCAGAAACAGTAAGGTTAGTGTTCTTAACAAACACAATATTTGAACAAATTCTGCAATGAATTTGCAATGAAACACAATTATTATTATATTATTATTATGTCATTGGGTCTTACCACTCATAGCGTGTCAAGCCAAAACAGTATAGCTTTTGAGATTTCAACCTTTGTGTGTGGGTATACCTTTCCCATCGCCACTGCTTCATACGGCGATGGATAATGCTCTTGGTACCACTCTAATATGGTGCTGTATTTGTTCTGTAGTGTCTCCCAATCTGTTTTCCACCACCTTGACCGCCTAATACTCATGCATTACTTTTATTAACAGTTTCATCTCATCGTCAGTCCAAGCAAAGAAATCTCGTGTTTCACGTTTTGCCATCTCCTTAATTTTTTCTTTAATTAAGCAACAAACCACAGAGTAGACAATCTACTTCCTGTTTACATAGGAGGCACATGACTGATGTATGTGAACAGTCATGTGATATTCGTTTTCAGGCGTGTTAGTATCAAATTCATACTCCATCTTCGTGTATACTAGCCTATAAACGGAGATTCATTCTGAAACAGAGCCAAAACATTTTTGATTTCCATCCATCCATCCATTTTCTAACCGCTTATCCTCCAGCTGACATTGGGCGAGAGGCAGGGTACACCCTGGACAGGTCGCCAGACTATCGCAGGGCTGACACATAGAGACAGACAACCATTCACGCTCACATTCACACCTACGGACAATTTAGTGTCACCAATGAACCTGCATGTCTTTGGACTGTGGGAGGAAGCCGGAGTACACGGAGAAAACCCACGCTGACACGGGGAGAACATGCAAACTCCGCACAGAAGGGCTCCCCCACCGGGATCGAACCAGGAACCCTCTTGCTATGAGGCGACAGTGCTAACCACCACACCACCATTTTTTTTTAAAATGAAAACATATTAGCGTGGATGTGGATTTAGTTTTCACAGATGCCAATATGTGAAATGATGAGGGCTAATGCTTGCAAATGTGTGGTCAAGACAACCAAGGTCAAAATCAAGACAAACTGAGGGAGAGAAGTAAAGTACATTGTGTAACTTGTGGCAGGACTGAAGAAAAGACTATTTCCTGTGGTTTTAAAAGTCGAAACCACACTTCAAGACAAATAAGCACAAACACAGAGAGCTACTATGATGCTGTGATGCACCTTTTCTCCAGTTAGCAAGCTACATACTGATGTACTAATTTAAACAGGTGACTAAACAGGATTAGTTCATGTTTTATCATGTTGCATCTGTGATCTTGAAAATCCCCAGCGCCGAAATTTTGCGCGGCCCAAAACAACTGCATGACAGATTATCCTCTGCAGTGCAATACAAATGTAAAGTCAATCTAACAGAAAACTGCTGTCATCTCAGCACACATGTTTGTGTGAATGCTGACACCGTGGAGTCAGACACTGGCTCCACACTCTCCATCATCTTGAAAGTAAAGCAGAAATTAGATTAAAATCTGTGCCACTCTAGATCTAATTGTGTTGATGTGTAGCAGCTTTGTGCTGTGTTAGCGCCACTCCCACATACAAAGCAAACAATGAGAAGCAATAAAGCAGTTAACTGTTGGTGACAGTCTCTGGCTAGGACAAACACACACACTCATACACTTTCCTTTATTCACACCAGGAGATCAAGAGGAAGTTTGACACAACGCCAGCCCTCCAGTGTCATGGTTTTAAATGTGAGCAAGGGATCTGTGAATGAGTAGCACTGCTACAGTATAGGCAGGACAACAACATGAAATCATGCGAGTCAAGCTGTCCTCCTTTTATAATACAGGTTGTATTGAATGATTTTACTGGGCAGCGTCATTAGCAATAGTCGCTGTGACACAATGTTCTGTTCAAATCTTTTAAATAACAAATATTTGCTGGGCTGTCTCCAGTCTTTCCAGCTTTACACTGTGTCAGTGTTGATTTACGTCTGTCACGCTTCAAAAGTTTTACAGTTTTGTTTTTCTTTATGATTCTCCTCTTTTCCTCCCTCCATCCCCTCTGCCCTGTACACTATGTCCCATTGCCCATTTCCCTCTCCCCCCCTTCTCCCATTCTCCCTCCTCTCCCCTCGCCTCTTCCCCGGGGTGTGTTTGATGGACTGATGTTATTATCTCTACCTCCTTCATCCCTCCGTCTTCAAAGGAGGGAGATGACTGTATCTATCAAGCTTTAGTGTGCTTAAGAGACGCCTTGGGCACTGTAGTGCTCCACTCCCAGTCTGAGTGAAGCTCCACGGGAAAAAAAAAAGAAAAGGGGGAAGCCTTGTGTGTATTTGACAGACAAGCAAATTGATAGAGGATATAACCATATTCCTCCCTTCATTATCGGTGTAGTTTACACTGTAGATAGATGCCCTGCATTTTCTGAGGTAAATCAAACTCTACGGTGTAGGTGGCTGCAGTAAGCTGACGGGGAAGTTCAATAAATGTCAACGAACAACATCAAATCTGGACTTTAAATCACAATGAGCAATAGCTCGGTTGTGTGTTTGACATTTTAGGTGATATATACACGGAAACACCACACACTGCTGGGGGCGGCAACTTACTAAACAACTTATGTATCAGGCAGCTAGACGTGTAAAAATTTAGCACAACATAATGTGAAACCCCTGTTGTGTTGATACAGTAATATTGTCTGGATTTCACACATTAAATGTCACACCCACAGGTGTGTTTCACTCTCAGCCACAGGAAGCAGGCAGCAGAATTAGTCAGTTCATTATATAAGTCTCATTTGTCTCCTGTTAGTCACACAGATGACTCTATTACTCTCCAACAGACAGCACAGCTGCTTATACTGCTTTAAGGTGCTGGACATCTTCATCTGTTAATAGAGCTGGGCACATATATTGCCCTCCCCTCCTTATCTTTTCCTCCTCTCAGACATGTAGAAGCACACGTTTACTGTGTAACACTCTGACTTTTCACCACACTCAACTGCAGTTTAATTTCCAGCACAATCACAGTTTTTATGTTCCTTCTTACTGGTTTTGCACAGGCATAGACTACACAATTCAAGGGCAGAATATACATGCAAAAAAATATGTACACTGTCTTTTAAGTCTGTGTTTCTTGAAAATTTTCAGTAATGTGCCAACCTTTGAAATACTTTTTCAGCCAAGTGCCCCCTGAAGAACACTTTCAGGTAGAGACACAGTGACCAAATGTAAATGCAATTGCGATTAGGGCTGGGGAAATATGTCCTAAGCATTATATCACCATGCATTTTTAGGCTATATCTTGATATTTTTAAATCATCAATGCTAGGACTGGGAGACAAAATAGAACATAGCATTTTTTTTTTTGTTTGTTTGTTTGTTTGTTTTTTCCAGAAAATTCTAACACAATGAGATTTTTGAACAATAATCATCAGTAATGTGGATATAACGAATAAGTGGGTTAAGGCAAGCGTTAAATCAAACAGAAAAGTCTGGTAAGTTAATACATTTACATCACTTTGCTATAATGCAGCCTTTAAAATTAGGTAAACAAAAACAACTCAACAACATGTATGCCATATCACGATACAACGATATCCAAAATCTAAAACGATATATAGTCTCATATCTCGATAACAATATAATACCTTCATATTGCCCAGCCCGAACTGTGATTGGGTTTGCGGCAGCAGTTTACAGCAATTAATGACTACACTGGAAATAAAAATACTGAATATAAAATGTGGTTGATCAAAATTATATTTACATATTTAATTAAACGTATTATTGTATTGTTATTTTAGGGATCATGCATTACTGATATTCTTTTAAATTAACTTTTTTTTTTTTTTTTTTAATTCTGTACCCCCTGCAGTACTCCAAAGTACCCCTAGGGGTACCTGAACCCCTATTTGAGGAACTATGTTTTAAGCGATAAATATGTGTGATTTTAACTTTCAATTTTCTTTTAGAGTGACTATTAAACATTCGGTCAAGGACAAAAGCAGCTTCTGAAACATTTACAGCTATGTTTATTAATGGGCAAGCTAAAATATACAAAAGCTAAACCTGAGGTTATTATGTTAGAATATAAATCTCAAATCTTAAAGGGATATTCCTGCAATTTAAACTTGCACTTCCATACGGTTGAAGGACTTGTGTAGTATCTCTGTGACAAGTGAAGTGATCTTCTTGTGTAAAAATCAGTTTATTGGTCAGTTAACGTTTTGCTGCATCATGCTTGTACACTTCTCAGAGACACCAGAGACTGTGTGTCACTTACAGCCAACACTTGATTACAACATCTGATCTCAAAATTCTTTGTAAATATGTTGTTCTTTCATCATGTCTGACTTATATACGATTACACTCACAGGCTAAAAATCCATCACGTTTGTTTTCCCTCTGAGCCACTTCCTGTACAACCACTCTCTCAAACTGTGTTTTTCTGCAGACCAACAAACAGTGGTTTATTTGTTCAGTCCGGTCAAGCAGAGCGTTGATACAAACTCACCGAGTCATTCTCATGCTCTGCGTCTGGATGAAATACCAAAGCCACTCTGCTGGAATTCCTCACTTCCCAGTACTGACTCCCACTTCTTTACATTGTTTAGTGTGTGTGTTTGTGTGCGCACTACTATGGCCTCTGTTTCCAGCTCCCACATGATGACATTGTTGTCATAACCACGTCAAGAGAGTTATCCACAAACCGAGCGCTTGGCTGGACTACATTACAAAAAAACCCTAACTAATGCCTGCCATACACCAGAAGACTTTGAGAATACTTTTCAAAGACTAAAGTCTCTCACATTTACAGACAATCTGAGTTTTTAGTCGCACAGTATAGGATTTTGTAAAGACTGGGGATCTTACAGGCTCACTATTTGCAAGACTACAACTAGATTTCTTTTAAGAGTATGTCCCATCCTGCTCCTGGTGACAAAATAATTCCTTACGTGTCCACAAAAACCCATAACTCTTGAAACACAAAACTGAAGGCATCACATGGTGACAGTATTCTTGTCAAGTTAACATCAATATGGTCTTTAAAGATAAACTGTATTTGCTTACAAACTTTACATTTGGGATTTTGTCGCCTCAACTCGCCACCGGTCTCTGTTGGTTCGCTGCGCTATTTTATTGGGAGGAGAGCGTGGAAATTAAAAACCAAACCATTTCAAAATCTAAGATTTCTTACTAAAATAAGTGCTAGTCTGGTAAACACAGACTCTTGTTCACTCCACAACTCCACCAGTTTCTCCTCTTTTTCCACAATACAAGAGACCTGAGACTTGTCTGATTCTTGCACCTCTCCGGAGGCCACTCCATGTTTACTGACTAACCGGTTTACTGCTTCTTGTTTGGTTACTGCAGAGAGCACTGCTCCTGGTTGTTGACAATGTTCATGTCATTGAACTAAAGTATTTGCATGAGTCAAGACTAAAGACTTATGATAATATTAAACATCTTTGATTTTGTCGCAACGTCAAGACAGGAAAAAGACTACATTTTATGGCCACATTACACCAAATGATCAAGAACACCAGAGCCTGCACCCACTGATGTATAAATTTGTGTGTGACTGTGACACTGCTTGAGAAGTCGTGCAAGGCTGGCATTATTCTTACAGTTGTGGCCATTGTGACTATCAGTTGTAAACAAGGCATATACCAGCAAGATGCCCAGAGGTACACCCCTATTAGCTACACTGTTCAATAGCTAATCCAGGGGGCTACTTTCCATTTACTTTAGATTGGATTTAGAGACAAAGGTTTACGTAATATTTAAGGGTTTTTTTAGAAAGCTTTAGGAGGCTAACACTTCCTCCACTGATATAGATTGTTTTGCTCGAGTCACATTTCCCAAATTTCTAAAACAGAGTTGACATTTAGAATAAGTAAAGAAGCTGGAATTTTCCTTTAAGATTTTACATTATGCTGGAGTAAACTAGAACACTGATACATAGAAGTTGGTATTTCAACATGAAAAAATCATCACTTCAAAGAATGTGGCTGTAGATCTCAATGTTCCTTGCTGGTTAAACACTGATGCCTCCAGACTCCAGCAGTAATGATGCGTCTCCAGTTAGCGGATACCTTACATAAACTAACAAGTGCAATGTTCTTGCGTAGGAACTGGCGGTCTCCTGTCGCTTCCCACCTCAGCGTGCTCCCTGATCATTAAGCAAAGTACAAGAGATGTGACGGTGAAGCGAATCACTCCTGTCTCTCTCCTCTATACATCCCTCAGTGACATATTTAATTTGCTTCAGTAACTACAAATGTCTGAATATTTGGTTGAAGAATATTCAGTGTAAGTGATATCATGCCCAGGGTTGTGGCTGATAGTTCTGTGAATGTCACACAGTATCAAATCCTAAAGCAGACAACCTAACCATTCACAAAGCTCTTAAAAGTTTCTCTACAACTCAGTTTCTTTGTGTATTCCACACAGAGCTGTACAACTAAAAGCTTCTCATTCCACTGAGAGCAGTATGACTAAAAGGCTCCTGCCATTTCCACCCAGACCCTTACATATTAAACCTGCAGATTCATTCACAGCGACTGAACTCTTTCTGATTCAACCATAAAACTTTATGGACCCTGCTCTGACTCTGATTTACTGAGGGAACTTTTCCGTCTTAACTATCCTCAGCTTTTGATCCGGTTTAAGCCCAGAAAGAGCCAATATGCATTTTTAATGATCCACCAGGTATTAATTATTTAGTGTTCAGTGGATTTACTGCTACGTGGCCAGCAGTTAATGGTCTGAGCTTCTATTTCCACCTGCCGTATAGACACACTGAGGGCCAGTGTGGATACATAGTTGTGGGGTGTGACTGGATGAACCTTAGAACTGGGCCCATGGGTTTAACTTTAGCTGCTGCTTTTATTGTTTTAGCATGACTCCTCAGTGATGCTGTACGCTTCTGTTATAAAAACAACAGGAAATTGGTTATGTATAGACTCATGCAAAAGTAATCCCTCTCAATCATCACTTATGAGCCACTAGAAGTGTGAGGCAATGTATTTTTCTGCAGATACTCCTGGGTACAATGCACAGGTGAGGTCAGGACTTTATAAAAAAAGTTGCCACTAGGTGCCAGACCATAAGCAGCACACATCCAAGAGGAAGCTACAAAAATTGCAGACATGGCACCAAAAAACAGAAATATAGTGAGGAGGAACAGCAAGCAGAGTGAATCTGAGGTTGGCTTTTATTTCCGCTGGCAATACTGCTCACAATAAGTAACAGTAAAACTACAACAACCTTGCATAGTATACCTTTAAACTTTCCAAGGATATCATTATTTCTGATGTTCATTGCAAAGAAAGTCCAAATTACACTTAGATATGTTCATACCAATGGGTACACTGCAATCAAGAACAGCTCATAGCTAATTCGGCATACTTTTAATGGTCACAAAAAAGAGCTAAAGCTGTAGCCCATAGGGGAACTTAATACATCCATAGCCCATTTTCACATTTAAGTCAGATTCATCAAACTGTGATGGATCATTAGTCTTTCAGATCTTGTGCAACACTTCGTGTAATTTGAGAAGACCTCTTAAAACTTTGGCACACATATACCCCGCAGAGAAAATCACATGACCCAGATACTGGAAAGCATACTGGCAATCATTTACAAAACCGTCTTATAAACGAGCAAGGATTCAAGTGCTGTAAGAAACCTCTCTGCATCTAAGATGATGCTGGTTTCACTTAAAGTGAACGTGACCAGCGGGACTGAAAGATAACGACCCTTTTTGGATCCATTTTAGAAGCCCAGGCCTCAGACTGAATGAGACAGGAGAAGTTGAGGGTGATGTTGGTGCCTTTTCTCACAATCTGTCTGTCTTTGATTTGCATGAAATTACCCCAAAATCAAAGTATTAATTGAACTTGAAAAGGCAAAGCGGCAGCGCAGCGAAGTGATGCTCACTGTGACGGTTAAAATAATGAATGTCTTTCAAGTGCCAAATGCGCAGGGGGGAAAACCGAGGAGGTTTTGATGTTCTTCAGTGAAAACTGTACATTTCAAGAGCAGAAAATTGTGAGATTCCCTCCCCTTAATGAAGAAGTAGCTTGAAAACAGCAGTAGTTGACTCACCAAGACTCTGTTCTCCGTCTTGTCTCCTTTGATCTCCAGTTTGACTCTCCTCCTCAGCGACAGCTTCACCTTCCTCCCCACTGCATCCCTCACACTCTCTACACGGGGAAGATAAGGAGATAAAATAAGGAGAGAATCACTTGGAAGGGTTTGAAAATCTGTGCATTGAATTAGAAGAAGAAAACTGCTGCCAAGAGGTTTATCATGCATTACAAAGAGTGTCTTTATATTCTCTTTCCCACAAAGTCTTAACACAGACCCAATCTGAATCAGCAGAGCACAGATCAGTGCATTTCTGCCGCAGGGGGAATGATTCTCCAGATCCACTGATTAGAAGAGAGCATCGATGAAAAATGTATCAAGTCCAATTTTAACACACCACAGGAAAAATGATCTTTCTCCTAGTTTTCATTTAACTTGCGCATCATGAATCCCTCTCCTGAGGACTGATCTGTGTCAGATTTCAGCACATGTGCAGTGAGATGTGAAAGTGTCAGTAATTCTGACATCAAATACACACACACAAACACAGTCAGTCAAACCGGTAAACTGAAAAAATGAATTAAATGACAATTTAAAAAATAAATTAATCATTCAAGACATTTATCAAGCAACAAGACTAATGGTGCTGTCAGACAGCATTTGGCTTCCTCTTACTTCTGTGTGTGGTAAGACATAATTCACTTCTGGCTGACCCGCCCTCTTCAATTTGATCAGGTTGATACTGAAATTGTAGGGTTGAGAGATGGCTAGGACTGAACTCTCATTCAGGAATTGGCTGGAGCCTATCCCAGCTGTCACTGGGCGAGAGGCAGGGAACACCCGGGACAAGTCACCAGACTATCATAGGGCTGAAACATAGAGACAGAAAACCATTCAAACCTACGGCCAATTTAGAGTCACCAATGAACCTAACCTGCATGTCTTTGGATTGTGGGAGGAAGCTGGAGTACCCGGAGAAAACCCACGCTGACACGGGGAGAACATGCAAACTCCGCACAGAAGGGCTTCCCCACCCCAGGGTTCAAACCCCCACACCCTGGATTTGAACCAAGTTCCCTCTTGCTGTTGCTTGTTGTTCTTTTTCTCAGATTTAAAGTCAAAGCTTTAATATTTTACTGTGACTTAAGGTCTTAACAATTCAATAACTAAATAAAAATATGTTACACATTTCAATTCATGCATCAATTCATCTCATTTCATCATAACATGTACATAAATGAAAGAGCTGTGTATACAGTGGCGATCCCAGACTATGGTGGGGGCCCAGACAAAGAAGCTCATTAAGGCCTCCAAACACCCCCTGGTATCATTTTTCCTCCTCTTCTTGTTTTTACTTTTGTTTCTGGTAACTAGAAAGGTATGTTAGTTGTGCATATGGTTACACCTAACACATGTATGACAGTTACAGCTGGCTACATGGCTGTCCTAACTAATGGTATCCAGCCTTTATGGGAGTTTTAAGGGGCTTTACTGTTGTCATTGCAATATTTGCCAATATCTGGGGCCTCCTTTCCAAATTTCTTTGGGGGCCCCCAGACATTTGCCTGGTTTGCTTCTCCTGACTGTGTGCCCCTGGCTGTACACTGCATGTTGACTGTGTGATGTTGTGTTGGTCATACTATAGAATGATTTATTGCTCATGTATTGTGAATAATACAGAAGAAAAGGAACATTAAAAATAATTGCATACTGAACCACAATGTTGGCATAAAAAAATGCAATTAGATTATTTTCCCATAAGGTTCAACCCCAGTTCACGCCCAGTGGAAGCCTCCGCTGCCAGAGAACTGGTTTAGAGAGTACAACTGGGTCAGCCGCCTCTCCACGTTCCTCACTCACCCACCACACAGCGGCTGATACAGTCGGCGTACATGTGTCTGAGACAGAGAGGGATTCTGTGTGTACATCTGTGCTGGCATGCAGCACATCCCTGCCTACAAGCTTCCACAAACCATCATCAGATCAAAGAGAGACTAATAATTAGGCAAAGTGCAAAGTGGTTCATCTGCAAGCCTTTCTGGACAAACTTCACAGAAATTGTGCACCATTTCCTTTTGCAACATTTCCAAAACCATAGCCACAGACACCCCATAAGTCACAGAGATGTCTCTGGAAGGTTTCTACACAAAATGAAACCTAGTATGTTTTAATGAGCCTGGGCAGTTTTTGGTCCCAGACAAAGAAAGTTCCTGACAGACTCTCATTTATCATTTTGCTACTTATTCAGTTCATTAAAAGTGTGACAGGAGTGGACATTTTACCAGCCAGCTGCCCTGTTCACATAAAGCAGTTAAGGCATGTGTACACTCGGTCACACTGGGATGACTTTCAGTGGGGACTCGTGTGGGAGGTGGGGAATGGGGACCTATGGCCTTGTTAAAAGCTCGAACAAACAATTCACAAGCCCATAAAATCAGTCTCCCATTTATTGACCCTCCGCCGATCCAGACTGGTGTGTTGATGATGTCACTAATTAGAGCTGTGGTTTTTAGCTTTCACTCTTGAGAGTTGCTCATGGCAAACATTATGAAGGTGTTTAAGATCATAAAAGTCACACATAGTATGAATAGTTGTAGAAAACAAATGTTAACAAATAGAGGTGCACATAAACCCAAAAAATGATTTATTAATTATGAAAAAGTATCATCTAACTATCAACACTTATATGTGTGTTTGCAGAGAAATCGAGTGAGAATTTTGATAGTTTTTACCTTGTTTACATGTACATATAGTGTTTTTTAAGTGCTACAAGTGAAATAAGCAGTCAGCGCCATGGCTGAGCATTTTCACCTTAGAACTGCAGTGCACCAAAGACAGTCTCAAAAGCACAGATTCATCCAGCAAGGGTTTGTTACATCACAAACCTAAGCAGCCAATCCTGTCAACTTGCAGGGTATCAGCAGAGAAACCAGGTTATGTATCGGTATGCAAGTTGAGTTTCACTTTCATTTTCAATTCTATTTGTCAGAACTGGTGTTCGGTGTGTTTAGGCCCAGACGCACCAACGCCAGAGAACTAGCGGCGATGACAGCTGCCTGCTGCGTCCCCTCTTGTTGCCATGTCTTGGCCAAAAAGTTGCACATGAATACACCAAAGCGACAGCCAGCAAGTGCATATGTTCTTTGCCAACATGAGAGGACATACCCCTCCATTCCAACAGACGGTGGTCATCTGTAATCGTCCTTCAAAAAGGGAAATGTGAAGACCATCTTGACGCTAGTTAGCCAGTTAGCATATTAGCAACACAATCCAATGTTAAAAGAAGATAACATAAACCATCACAAAACATTCTGCTAAAGAGCTCAATAGCTAAAGAAAAAGAATCTTTCTCATATAACAAGTTTCTTTCGACCTCACTCCCTCTCGACTTTAGCTCTTTGTTTACATTCCTCAATTCCTTTTCTCTTCTTGTGCGCTAAGCTGAAATGCCAATCAGAGTGATCTCATTCGCTGATGGGCCCCACTGTGCCAACGCCGATTCAACATGCTGAATCAGCAGAAAAAAAGTCAACTAGCGCTGACGAGGGGCAATGGTGCAGGACACATCGCACCAATGAGGGCGGCAGATGCTCACCAACCGCTGAACTTTGACCGACGGCCAACCATTGGCTTGGTGTGTCAGGGCCTTTTGATGAGCAGAGCCGAAGGTGAGGCAGTACGCTCAAGCTGCAGGCGAGCGGCTGAGGGGTTGGGACCAATTTGCATATTCATAGATCCATGCATACTAAATAGTGCAAAGGTGTAGAGTTACATCTAAGCCATTTAAGGCATGAAGGGATTTTTTTTGCATGGAAAAAACATCTGAATTTTAGCGTACAGAGAAGACTTTTTATGGGTTTAATCAATGCCAGGAGGAATTTTAAAGGTTTCTAACAAACAGGAACTAGTTTACAGGTAGTAACAAACACACAGAGTCTCAGGTGAAAGGCTCATAAACATCCCTAGTATAGCAAGAGAACTCTTCAATGCTCAGCAATTAACTGCTCAAAGATACATTTCTGTAACTCAGTCTATGGTGCTTCCATCTGCAGTATCATGCTGAAATTCCTTGCCAAGAGTTGTCTTGTATGCTGCTGAATCACCGGCACCAGTGAATGTTTCAGACAATGGCTGGTTATATAGTCATCCAGACAACACCACATGATATGTGAAACATGATCATGACAAACTAATTTCCTTAGGTTAAGTGCCTACTGCTGGGATAATCAGTCAGCTAGAATCAGGAAAGTTCTTGAGGTGAGGGGATGAAGATAGAGAACTTACTGACACTTAGCTGGACTATAATAAATCTGCATTAATAGTCCTGGAAAAAATGTCGATCCACAGTCAGGGAAACACCAAATGAGCCACATTTAAACTTGTTTTCAGTATCTTGGCACGCTATAGTCATCTTTTTTGAATTTGTATTATAGAAACTAAAAGTATTGAGCACCCTAGACCTCAGGATTACCTTTGCGGTCTGTACAGAGCTTGAAAAAGAAAAGATATGCACATCCAAAATACTTTCCAGAAGACTCAGATTGAGAACTTTGACCCACTGGTTGGTCAGTCATGTTAAAATTCCAAATCAGATCCCAAATGTATGATGGTACCCAGTCTGTTAGGCTGATTCTGGGGGCAAATGATGAACAAGAATGCTAGAATATTTAGAGTTGATAGAAAAGGAGCAGCCATAAAACATCTTGAGTCTTTGGTTTGAATGTTTCACTTAGTGTAAATATTGTTGCGTCAATGAAGAGCCAGATTAAGCTGATAGAGAACACACAGATGTGATACTGTCAGACAGAGTGGAATAAGATGATTTAACAACCTTAAAGCTACTTAAGGGGCAACTTGAGGTTTATACTAGATGTTAACCAGTTAAAGAAGATACTATGCTATACACACTTAACATTAACGGGGTGAAAATCCCCTCATCAAACTGAAAAAAGGAACATAGATTTGTCTTCTAATGTCTGCTCCTTCTCAACTATTTTAGGAGCTCATTTAAGGAGCTCGACCAACAGTAATATAAGCGAATGAGTGGCTGACACACTCTGTGACTCAGTGAGTGAATGCATGTCTGACCAAGTGACTACATGACCTAGCATTTTCCTTTAAGCCTCATCTACATTCTGCACTGCAAGTCTCTTAAACTGAGCCAAAAAACATTGTAGTCTTGTGTGTGTGTCCGCAAGAGATGCAGAGAGACAGAAAGAAAGAGCTCGTGCTTGTCCAACATTGCACTGAGGTGTCAAAAACTGAGCTACTTTGCCAAACAAAGAGACCATGGGCTTGAGCCAAACAGGCTGCAGGACTCAATCAGTACAAATAAATCATAAAAAACATGACTGGACAGACCGAGGGAGGATTGGTCAAAACTCCAGGCGAGAGATGTGAGAGTGGACCCAAGGTTACTGTGGGGAAAATAACCCTGTAAGTAAGTTATGTGGGCTGACAGGCTGGCCACTCACATCTAAACTATCCTGCTTTTCTTCCAAATATAGTCTGTAGACCACATTACATCAACAGCACAAGCACCTTATCAACAACAGCAGGGCTCCATGTGTACACAGCTTCAAGCCTTACTGCAGGTAGAGCATTTACAGCCTCATTGGAGATGGGAGATTATAAACAGCCTGGAGTAATGTCTGGTTTTGACTGTATCACCTGAGGAAATACATTTTAATAATCCCAGTGTATATTCTAAAGGATAGTCATGATCACAATGAGGATTTCACAATAAAAGTGGCCCTGTAGGAAAATGGGTTGGATACTATCAACACTATAGGAGCCATAGTAAGTATGGATGTGTTGTATGAGTAAATATAATTCATTGTATCTGCTCAACACACTACAGAAGTCAGTGAGGAGCACATGCACCCTGTGAGTTAGGAATATGAAAGAGGCACTATCAGTGATTGTTCCAGTCTGGACACATGGCTACAAATGATACGCTCTTACCCAGGAGCTCTTTGGGGACCTCTGACACTTCTTCGCTCATTTTGCTGAAGATAATATCCCAAACAACCAGGAGAGTCCAGTCAACACATCGAGAAGCCTCAAATTACTAGGAAACAAGGAGCGCGAGAGAGAGAAGTGTCAGGTGGTGCCTCCGCCGCCGCCGCCGCCGCCGGTGTGTTTCTCCCGGTTACATGCTCCTCTCCTCTCACGGTGTCCGGACAATGTATCCGCGTTTATCTGCGTGCATCTCTTTTTAATTCAAACACGGTTCAGAGGTTGTGTGATGAAGAAAGAGTGTGGGAAAAACAGCTGCTAGAGTCGCCTTAAAATCATGTTGAACGCCAGCAGATACTGCGCTTCTTCAGGGAGATGAAAAGACCACCGCTCACGCGCTCTGGCCGTGGCCCTACCGTAAAGCTGTCGGTAATACAGTAGCCTACCAGCCAATAGTGGGAACCGGGGCCCCTCCCCGCTCAGTGATGCGACAGCCAGGGAGCCGATGCGATGCCGGGGCGGTGTGGCGTGGCAGGAGGGGGCGGTGGTGGTGGTGTCAGCCAGATATTAATGAGCAGCCTACAATAGTGGTTCCCAAGCTGGGAACCAGGGACCTCTAGCGGTCCTTGGCGAGGTCTCATGGGGTCCCTATCCCATGCTTGTGCTGCAGCATAGGAGCAGCACTATAGCTGGCCATAACATAGGAGATTAATACAGGACTTATTATAGCTAGCCTATAATAAGATAACTCTGACAAGCCTAGAAATGCACTTTAAACCTCTAAAATACTGCACAAAAATTATACTCCTCTGATAATGTGCTTTTGCAAGACTGTGCAAAAAAAGTATCATCCACCTGTGTTATGGCTGCACATATTGTATCAGCCTACTTTTTGGGAGGACTTTAAGAATAATAGAGTATATTTTGCAAAACAACACATGCAATTATTCTGAAGGAGAAAACTATGTTATGATTTATTTTGCTATTGTTAACTTTTTCACCTTATTGGGGTAATTTCATACTCATAAAGCTAAATGTCTTCATTCAACCCCATTTTTTAAATTGTTTTTGGTTGAATTTTGGGTCTATTAAATTAGTAACAAATAAGAAATCTGTCAGTAGCTATAATTCACTCAGAAATGTTTGTTTGGTGAAGTCTGTCACATAAATTATCCTCATTTCTTCTTCTCCTCTCTATAATATAATAATGATAATCATTATTATCATTATTATTGTTGTTGTTGTTGTTGTTGTTATCATGTATATTGCTTGGTGATATACTTAAAATCCTTTTTTCTTTGCCAGTTGAACTGGTATCATTGATTGTCCGTACATTCTTATAACTAAATAAATAAAATAATAATTTTTAAAAAGGTGAGAATATTGTCCCCGCAGAGAGGCCTACTTTTTTTCTATTAAAATGGTAACAATATTATTAAATAGCCTATACAAATAAATGTCCATGCTTTCACTGGGGATTTTTAGAAATTCAAAATATACACATATTGGCAGCATTTTATTTTTTTCCCTTTTTCAAAATGCTTTCATTGAAAAAAATCTATAATGGCCTTTTAAGTCACTTTAACATTACACTTGGTGGACTGTGATCTGGTCATAATAGTCCATGTCAAGTCAGTGAGAGGTTGCAGTTAGTTTTTTGGACAGTGCAATATGATATTCTGAAGAAAACTACACGTTTTTTTATTGTGAATAATATAAATATAAATAAACAAATTAATTGAATATATTTTAATAACTTACCTTACTACTCTCTGATAGGGTTTGGACAAATTGTAGTAGCTTCTACAGGCTGCATATTCAAATGTGATAAAAAGAGAAGATGGCGACACTTGGAACTCACCACTTGTGGTGATTTGCACAAAGTACAGCCAGACTCTTTATTCTTTACAGTTTTTCTCAATTGTTTACACGCAATTTTGAAAACAGGGCTCCTTTTTTCAAAATATTCACACAATTAACCAAACACCACACTCAATTTGCATAACTCCTAGATTGTTTGCAAAATGACACACTTCAGTAAAAAAAAAAAAAATACACATATTTATAAAAATGCTGTTTTGTTTTCATCTCACTAACACAGTCTTCAAATGATCAGACACTATTGCAGTCAGTTACACACTACAGTGATCAATACAAAATACATTTGTAAAAACCCCTATTTTAGGAAATAGCTGGTCTAGTGCTAGACTTTTTTGCCAGACATTTTTATGTAAGGGATAATTTAGATGACAAAAAGATATTGTCAAACCCACAACATTCTTCATGATTACTTTGAGGTATACAGAGAAAGTACACAAATACAACAAACAAACACAACACTGATTGCAGACTGCTGCAGACTGAAAATATTTATTTCTTACCATACTCAGTTACAGTAACAGATCAACAATGAAAATCAGAACAAAATAGTAGTTTTTCTTACTACTGTAAAGTGTAGACAAATAAAAATTCCTCTATTGGGTTTAGGAATGGGGAGTATGGTGGAAGGTATAAGACTGCAAATTCAGGGTGCTCATGGAACCAATTGTGGACCAGAGCAGATCGATGGAAAGATACATTGTCCCAAACGACAATGTACTGCATGTGGTCCACTTGGTTTACAGTAAGCACCTGTGTGCTTCCACACCAGGTGGATGTGATTATCCAATTCGTTCATTAGTGTGGTCGTTGGCAAGCAGGGGCTTTGTAATGAGAAGGAAGTAACCTCACAATCCTTATCTGTGTCTAAGGTGTGATAATGCGTGTAGAGTTTTGCAAATCACTGTGTGTAATGTTTTGCAAAAAGTGTGAAGCTGAGTCTGTGCTTATTGTTGTGCAACTACGGACAGGTGTTTTGCTGCTTGAGTGTAAAGAGCTGTTAATTGTGTGAAAATTTTCATTTTAGTGCGTAAACAACTGTAAAAAACTGTATTTTGCTTCTGCACGTTACGTTTCCAGTTTATCACTCAGTTTCACAGAACTTCAAACATTTTTATAATAACATTTATTTTAATTGTCACTCACTTTCAAACATAAGTATTTATGTACAATCTATCATGTAATGTCACAATGTGTTGTTAAATACATTCATCATTCTCCCAAGTTTAACAGTTTGTCCCTTTTTCCTTCATAGAAATCCTAAGTAAATAGTCTTACCTTAGCTTATGATACACAAACATCTATGAAATGTTACTAGGTCAGTCTCTGAGGCAATGAATGTAGGCCTACTCTCAATTGAAATGCAAATGAAAATACCGAATGAAGACCAACTGGGATTTTAAAGTTGAGTTCTAGGGGAAAACTGGTTGATATTCGGTCTGAACGGCTCAGACCTCTTTTCACCCTCTTTTCAACCAGCTAAAATGCAGTTACAGCATCAGCGTATCAAAATTACAAATGTGTTTCATTCACAGTTGTAGGTCAAACTAAAGACAATACTGATTAGTGTGTAAGGTGTTTCTCCAAAGTCATATTGCACAGGTGGGTGAATGTGGTCGACATAAAGACGTTATTTCAACGTATTTAATGTTTAGTAAATGTCACGAATGTAAAACTGTATAGCCTGTGTGCTGTCAGCAAGAAGCTTTCAGGACATTTTCAGATCTGGACAATTCACTTCCGCTTACTACCTTAAAGGGAAATTTTGGTTTATTTCAACCCGTCTCCTATCGTCCTAAATTTGTTTCAAGTCACTAGTGACATAGAAATAATAGTTAGCATGTTAGTCGTTAGCCTAGATACAGCCATAGTGTCAGACCTGTTAAAACTTAATTCAACGGGCATCCTTTCAAGTGCAAAGTTAGTCCACTAAACAAGCTTTTTTGCATGAGCAGGTAGTTTACCATTACAGCTTCGAGGAGTTCAAATCACGTGTGTGTGTGTGTGTGTGTGTGTGTGTAATGTTGACTTATTAATGCGACTGGCTTTATGGACTGTCACTGTAGCCTGTAAGAGGCCATTTCACCTACAAATTACTCTACATACAGCGAGGCGAACAGATTGGACGGGAGAGGGAGTTAATAATGTTAGAGCAAAGTGATGCAGAAACAAGGGGCCCAAACATTTGGCATACAGTAACATACAAACAATATAGTGAATAATATTGTGTAATACAATGGGTTTTAAACTTAGTCGTGCTAGTGCAATTACAGAAATTACAGATATGTTCAAAGATATAAAAGATAGCCTATACTAAGTAAAGCTCCAGAATGATGATAAGGTAGGCCTATTATCTGCACACTGTGGGATGAAAAATCTCACTATTGTAAATCGCAGTGAAATATGGTTGAAATTTGAATGTGTCATAATGAACGTCTCCAAATAAAAAGTGAAAAACCTTTCACTTTTGAACCAGTTCTGAACGTCATTTCACTGGGAAAATGTTGGTTGGGTATGTATACTTGTTTTCAAGTGGGCAAAACTGCCAAATAAGAAAGAGGTATATGTTACTGTATGTGCCATGGACACTGTCACTCTACATCTAAACAACGAATGATAAGGTGCAGTTTGGGCTCTGCTCCTTAATGCTACTGACTATATTCTCTAGTTTTTCTGCCATGGAGCGGAGCTGTGAAGCCTTCAGCATCTGTGGCAGACTTTTCAGCTGCGACTCTGGAGCCTGGGCCAGCCACGATTTGATCTGATCCATCAGAGGAGCACTCTGTTTGGCGACCGTTCCCCCTGCTGACTCATGAATATACCTGTTGGAGGAAGATACCTAATAGTTCATTAGTGTCTGTATTAATTGAATTAAGAAATGAAAGGAGTCGACAAGAGGAACAAACATAATTTACAGAGGGTGCAGCCTTACCTGGAAACAAACTTCTTGATTTTCGACACACGCATCCTGTGCATACTGAAGAATCCTGAGACAAAAGACCTGAGCGTCTCACCTGAGAAAAAGTCATACAGCATGAGTTTTAAATCAAAGTTTCTTTCATTTGTCGTCCCAAAAAATGCTAAAAGTACTCATAGAACTTAACTCAGTGCTGAGCAGATAAAATCAACTGTAAGTACACACCTCCATTTGCAAGATCCTCGCAGGAGCCACACATTTTGTCCTGGTTAACTGTGCCGGGAAGGAACGCAATCTGTCCGCTTGCGCAGTCCTGGTGTTTTACGCACGGCTCCAGCGCGGAAGATGAAGATGAGAAGTAGCCCTTGGAACAGCTTTCACAAACTGTGTCAGTTTGTGGCGTACCTACAGCAGACAACAATGTACTTGGGGTCATTATAATGGTTTAAAATAACGTTGTTTCCATGCATTTAGTGGATTAACCTTTAAATCTTTTAAACTTGATGCATCGTTTTATTGCATTGTTGTGTCTCTTTATTTCTGAACGGTTACAACAAGAACACTGATTCTCCCTCACGATGACATGCACTGCAAAAACGACCAAGCCAAGTTTAATAATATCTCACAGTGGAACCCTGTGATGAAAGAACTCAATGACAAAATTCTCTTCGTAAAACATTTTCCTTTATCAATACCTTTCGTTTTAACCTGGCCTGCACTTGGAGTGTCTCATGCAGAAGTCATTGATCAGATAGAAACCCTCTTTGCACCGACAGACCCTGTCGGTGGTCGCTGAGCACTCCGTCTCCACCTCCTGGTTCTCGGAGCAGAAGTTGTAGCAGTACAGACACTTGGGCAGGTAGTTCCACACGTCGGTGAAGTGGTGGCTCTTGCATGGCGCACACATGGAGGGTGTGGTGGCGGTGCAGTAGGCGGCCATGTGAGTTCCAGATGGACATTTGTTGCAGATGAGAGTGTGGCCGGTGGCTGGGTCTTGGTGCTGAAAGGTGGGAACAGATTCAACCCCCCAAAACATTAAAGAGCAGGGACTGCATCGGTAGGAGGGGCTGAGGAGAGAAACATGATACTATTAGTTTCTGTTTTTGTAGCCTCTGTATTTCAATTCAGCTAGTGAAGTTTTATAAGTTTGGGAACAAAGACCATGCATCAATCTCATCCATTTAGCACTAAAAGTATTTAAGCACACCTTATAAGTTTCCCCCCTCTTTGACTCTGTTGTCACATCACAGACAAGTGCAAGAAAAAGAAAAAGAAAAGACCGGGAACTCAATCTCAATCCCTTCGCTGGCCATCTGTTTGACGAAGATCTGCAAACTCTTAAATGCCCCGAGTTCTCTCCATCTCCTCGTATTCAGTGCCACCTATTTATTTATTTTTATTTTATTTATTTATTTAGAAAATCAGGACAATGCATATTAATGAACATGTAGGGCAGTACACGTAAATATGCAAGATTGTAGCCCGGGGGCTAATTTCCATCTGGAGTCCTTTAGGTAGGTTGATGTTACATTACACCTACCTGCAACACAAGTTGCGCTCTGAAATTCGCATTCCCCGAAGCCCTCAGCATTCATTCTCTGAAAACTCCAATGTTGTTGGTCTCTTGTCTTCCAGCAGCTCAGGGGGAACATCCAGTCTTCAGCGTCCAAGGGACGTACTCCCCTCCAGATGCCTCTCACCTACCCGTTTGCAGTATAGGCGCTCGAACGACAGGCAAAACTACCCTAAGCTGTATTCACCAAGCCACCACTGCAACCTGGACTCAATCATATCCAAATCGACAGTCACTTGCTTAAAGCACGCCCTCACTGAGTAAAATATCCATTTCCACCACTCTGACAAGAAAGCCAAACTTTTCAAACTGCTCATTGACTCCTAGCAAAACACTACTCTCCCTCTCCAAAGTCAAGACCAATTCCTGGTTCCCAGTGTCGTGCCTGCCACCATGCTGATGACGTCACGACGCATTCCACCGATGCCGAGGAAGCTCGCCCTTCCACATCACCCCTCTCTGAGGGCCAGGTTGTATCTACCATACAAGCTTCCTCTGTTTCAGCAACGTCTTCTTTTCCTCAAGTGTCACAAAATACCCAAGCATATGCATCCCTCCATCCCAGCATCCTTTCTTCTTCTCTTGCTCCTACTTTTCCTATCCCACCTTCTTCAGCCACATCAGCTCCCCTCTCATTGATACTGGCTATCACAGCCACACAGAGCGCTCCAACAACCGCAACCTATGGTGGTGTCAACAGCCAGAACTCACTGATTCCTACTGTTCCTTCTTTTCCCCCTCGCTTCTCCCCTCCTTACCCTGCCGCTTTCCCATCACCCACATGTACCTAATCTCATTCCACTTGTAATGCACCCCCTTTCTCCACAGCTCCACATCTAGCCAGTTCCAGTGTTTTTCCCACATATCCCCCTCCACCTAACAGCTTCACGCTAGCCATCGCTTAACCCCTGGTCTGCCCAGCTGCATCCACCCGACCATCCCCCGTGTCACCCACACGTAGGCAACAGATTCTTACTGGTAATTACATTGATCTTGCTTAGTTATTAAATCCATCCACATGCAACTCTTATGTACCCAGAGAACTGCAAACTGCAATTGGCTCCATTGAACTCAAACAGCCACTTCCTACCTGCACCAAAGAACTCAGACCGGTCGAATTTCAGTCTCACTATACCGCAACATCATTTGTTCTGCTTTCCCCAACCTCAGGTCACCCCGACCACTGGCATCTTTTGGCATCCTCTGGAAGGGCGCATACTACTTCACAGTACATTTGTACAAAGTATTTGACTCCTTATCTGAAGAACTCTGCTGGATCTTAATAAACTCCTGGATGACTTCCTTATCATCACACCACCTTCATCACCCCCAGCACACAGCCTCAACACTCTGACCTCTGCATTCCACAAACTCAGAGCCTCTCTCCCAGACAAATCAGAAGGTCCAAGCACCTCCCTGGAATACCTTGCCATCACCCTTGACTCTGTCTCACTCCATGCATCACTGCCTACTGAGAAAGTCCAACAGATTTCACTGCTCATTTCCAATTTCCCTCTGGCCCACACATGCACCAAGCGCCAACTTCTTTCGCTGTTAGACAACCTCAACTACACTATCCTTATAATCCCATAAGGTTGATCCTTCTTGTCACACCTCCTTTCCATCACCACATTTGTTTCATCTCCCCACGACCAAGTTTCGCTTGATGAAGCATGCAAAATGGAACTTAAATTGTGACACCAGTTCCTCTGCCCTTGGAATGGCATCGCTTTCTTTTACGACGACTACATCACCAGGCCAGAAGACATCCAACTCTTCACCGACACAGCCCCTTCTGTTGGTTTCACCAGCTACTATGGCAGCAGGTGGTTCTCCGCCAAGTGGCCTCCTGAATTTTCATCCCCCATTCCTTCCTCCACAATCTACCAAATGTATCTGGTCGTCATAGCAGCCATTCTTTGGGGCCACAAATGGTCTAAGAAGACCATTGCCATCTACTTTGACAACAGCTTTGTCGTAGACATCATTAACAAAGGACGTTCCCATTGTCCAGACATTATGCAGTTAATGCGGAGGCTCTCCCTTATTTCAGCCCAGCCCAACTTCGTCCAAGCCTCCCACATCCCAGGTCATAAAAACTTAATCACTGATTCACTGTCTCATTTCTCCTTCCAAAAATCCAGGCAATAGGCTCCAGCCTTCAACCCCATTCCAACTCCAGTCCCACTGTTTTCAGCTACCATCTTCAACTGACCCCACAGCTGGAAGATCTAGTCAGCACTTTGCAAGATGCCATCCTCAAAAGCCTTACTCCGCAAACACTCTCTTCATATCTGACCGGATGGAACTGCTTAAAACCATTCCACACCTCCTTCAGCCTTACATTCCCTTCATTTGAATTAAATCTTCCACAATACAAGTCTATATCAGCAGTATTAACTTCTTGGTAAAACTGTCCTCTGGGGCACCATGTCCAGCCCTGTCCCACTCACACATCAGCATGTTAATCAAAGGCCTCTGCGGGGCTGAACCACATCCCATGCCTCAACGTTTGTCCCTTACTTCAGACCTTCCCACCCCTTGCATCCAAACCCTCCATTCAAATTATCTGACTCCATCAACAGATTAAGTCTTGGAATCCATGTTCCTACTGGCATGAAAATACAAAAACTAAATGTTTTTGACTGTGAATTATGTTATATACATTACTCTAATTTCCCCCACCTTCTCTCTTTCCCTGTCCCTACATCCCCTCATCCCTCCATCCCACCCCCCTCATCCCTTCATCTCACATCCCACGATCCTCTTCCCTGCTTTGCCTCAAAGACTGACCTAGTGATATTTCACAGGTGTTTGTACATCTTAAATTCAGGTAAGACTATTTACTTAAGATTTCTAAGGAGTGACAAACAGTTAAACTTAGGAAAACGGTGCATATATACAGTATAACATCACTTTGTGACACTCAGAGTGCGGGATTGAACACGGTGTTAAAACAAAAGGTATTGATCGGGGAAAAGATGGTTTCTTGTCTTACTTAGAGAATTTTGTCATCGATTCTCTTCCATCGCAGTGTTACATGCTGTGAGATATTATTAAAACTGGCTTGGTCATTTTTGCAGTGCATGTGCATTATCATGAGGGAGAATCTGTGTTCTTGTCTACACTTGTAACTGTTCAGAAATAAAGAGATGCAAAAATGCAATAAAATGATGCATTAGTCACTCTGTTTTACAAGAGTAGCATCCCCTAATCGAATAGATTTAAGGTTAAAAGATGTCTTCTGTAGATACGCCACAAACAGTTTGTGACAGCTGTCCCAAGGGCTGCTTCTCATCTTCGTCTTCATCTTCATCTTCTGCAGTGGAGCCATGTGTAAAACACCAGGAATGCGCAAGCCGACAGATTGCGCTCCTCCCCGGCTCAGTTAACCAGGACAAAATGTGTGGCTCCTGCCAGGATCTTACAAAGGGAGGTGTGTACTTACTTACTTTTAACCACTCAGCATTAAATTCTAGTATTTGTATCTAGTATCAAGTAAGTTCTAGGAGTTCATTTTTTGGGACAACAACTGAAAGAAAGTTTGATTTAAATCTCACGCTGTACAACTTTGTTTCTCAGGTGAGACGCTCAAGACCTTCGTCTCAGGATTCTTCAGTATGCACAGGATGCGTGTGTCGAAAATGAAGATATTTGTTCCCAGGTAAGGCTGCACCCTCTGTAAATCATGTTTGTACCTTTTGTCGACTCCAGAGTCACAGCTGAAAAGTCTGCCACAGAAGGCTTCACAGCTCCGCTCCATGGCAGAAAAACTAGAGAATATAGTCAATAGCATTAAGCAGCAGAGCCCAAACTGCACCTTATCATTCGTTGTTTAGATGTAGAGTGACAGTGTCCATGGCACATACAGTAACATATACCTCTTGTTCTCGTGGTTATGCCACTCTCTTCATCTGCTGGCCCTGCGGTGTCTCCATGGCAGAGCAGGGCTTAGTTTATCTTATCTTATCTTATCTTTTCTTTCTTATTTGAAAGTTTTGCCCATATAAAAACAGGTATTTAAACATGTTTTTCATTTGCATTTCAATTGAAAGAAGATGCATTGCCGCAAAGACTGACAGTGATATTTCATAGATATTTGTGTATCTTAAACACGTAAGTCTATTTACTTCAGATTTCTGAGAAGTAAAAAAGTGACAAACTGTTAAACTTGGGAGAATGATGCTTCTATTTCACAACACATTGTGACATTGCCTAATAGTTTGTACATAGAAACTTATGTTTGAAAGTGAGCGATAATTAAAATAAATAATGTACAAAACCCCCGCCACAAGCATTTGTACCCTTTTAGTTAACCACTGGCACTGGTACAAGTGTAATGTCAGTTGTTGTATCAACATTGAAACAACATTGAAACAGGGTGTAATTCTGATGGTTGTGAAAAGGTTAACAAAATTCTCATGAATCAACATTGAAATTTAAGAAAGATCTGTTTCAATGTTGAAACAATTTTGAAACGTTTGATGTTCATGAAATGACATTAAAACAACAATGTGGAATTAACATTGATTCATCTTTAAAAATCAACACATAATTCAACAGTGATTCAACCATGGTGTGAATACACATTACAATGCCAGCTGGGATGTGTATATTTTGCATATAACAATAATATTAAATAAATAAATATTCATGCTTTACCAGAGATCCTAGACATTCAAAATATACACATATTTTGCAGCGTTTTAATTATTTCCCTTTTAAAAAATGCGTTCATCGACAAAATATATAATAACCTTTTTGGTCACTTTAACATTTCAATTGGTGGACCATGATCTGGTCATAATAGTCCATACCAAGTCAATGAGTCACTGTAGTAGTTTATATGGGCTGTATTTTCAAATGTGATAGAGAGAAGATAGCGACACCTTGTGGTGATTTGCACAAAGTACAACCAGACTCATATTAGATCATACCGGTATTCTTTATTTCGCTGCTGCACGTTACGTTTTCAGTTTATCACTCAGTTTCACAGGACTTCAAACATTTTTATGATAACATTTATTTTAATTGTCGCTCACTTTCAAACATAAGTATTTATGTACAATCTATCATGTAATGTCACAATGTGTTGTTAAATATATTCATAATTCTCCCAAGTTTAACGGTTTGTCACTTCTTCCCTCATAAAAATCTGATGTAAACAGTCTTAGCTGAGTTAAAGAAACAAAAACATTTATGAAATATCACTAGGTCAGTCTTTAAGGCAGTGCATGTACTCTCAATTGAAATGCAAATGAAAAAAAATATATAAATACTTGTTTTCAAGTGGGCAAAACTGCCAAATAAGAAAGAGGTATATGTTACTGTATGTGCCATGGACACTGTCACTCTACATCTAAACAACGAATGATAAGGTGCAGTTTGGGCTCTGCTCCTTAATGCTATTGACTATACTCTCTAGTTTTTCTGCCATGGAGCGGAGCTGTGAAGCCTTCAGCATCTGTGGCAAACTTTTCAGCTGTGACTCTGGAGCCTGGGCCAGCCACGATTTGATCTGATCCATCAGAGGACCTCTCTGTTTGGCGACCGTTCCCCCTGCTGACTCATGAATATACCTGTTGGAGAGAGAATTGTGTTGCATTACGTGAATTAAGACGTGAAAGGAGTCGACAATAGGAACAAACATAATTTACAGAGGGTGCAGCCTTACCTGGAAACAAACGTCTTCATTTTCGACACACGCATCCTGTGCATACTGAAGAATCCTGAGGCGAAAGACCTGAGCGTCTCACCTGAGAAAAAAGTTATACAGCGTGAGTTTTAAATCAAACTTTCTTTCATTTGTCGTCCCCAAAATTGATTTAAGTACTTCTAGAGCGGTTAAAATCAACTGTAAGTACTCACCTCCGTTTACAAGATCCTCGCAGGAGCCACACATTTTGTCCTGGTTAACTGTGCCAGGGAGGAGCGCAATCTGTCCGTTTGCGCAGTCCTGGTGTTTTACGCACGGCTCCAGCGCGGAAGATGAAGTTGAGAAGTAGCCCTCGGAACAGCTCTCACAAACAGTGTCAGTTTGTGGCGTACCTACAGCAGACAACAATGCACTTGGGGTCATTATAATGGTTTAAAACACCATTGTATCCATGCACTTAGTGGATTTATTTAGTTAACGGAATGCTACACTGCGTGATTGATGCATCGTTTTATGGCATTATTGCGTTTCTTTATTTCTGTAGACAAGAACACTGATTCTCCCTCATAATGATGCACATGCACTGCAAAAACGACCCAGCCAGGTTTAATAATATCTTACATCATGTGATGGAAGCGAATCGATGACAAGATTCTCTAAGTAAAACAAGAAACCATCTTTTCCCCCCATAAATACCTTTCGTTTTAACACCGTGTCCGACCCCGCACTCTGAGTGTCTCATGCAGAAGTCATTGATCAGATAGAAACCCTCTTTGCACCGACAGACCCTGTTGGTGGTCGCTGAGCACTCCGTCTCCACCTCCTGGTTCTCAGAGCAGAAGTTGTAGCAGTACAGACACTTGGGCAGGTAGTTCCACACCTCGGTGAAGTGTTGGCTCTTGCAGGGCAGGCACTTGGTTTGTGTGGTGGCGGTGCAGTAGGCGGCCATGTAAGTTCCGGGTGGACACTGGTTACAGGCGAGGCTCCGACCGGTGACCGGGTCTTCGTGCTGAAAGGTGGGGACGGATTGAACCGCCGGGACACCGAAGAGCAGGAACAGCACGAGTAGTAAGAGGAGCTGAGGAGAGGAACATGATACTGTTAGTTACTGTTACTGCAGCCTCTGTTTTTTTAATAGAATTTTTTTTGTGTGTGTATTACGTAACACAATGATAACAAAAACAGGAATATCTCAGTGATATTAGAATGATACAGTAGACAAAAGATGAGGTTGTGATATTTTGTTGCATTTTTCATCCTCATCAGTTGTTATCTGATGCATATCAATCATGTTCAGTGATACTGTAACTCTCTTTTCAGTTAATTTTTCACCTTTTTGGGATAGATCACATTATTGTGTTACAAATAAGGAATAACTTAATTGGAAAACTGTCTGTGATTTAATAAGTATTTTGAAATTGCCTACATTTTGATCACTGTAATTGATTATCGCACTACCTGCAGCAGCAGCAACATTTTCATACATCTCTTTATAACATACAATAAGTCTATCAGATTTTTTTTTTTTAGTCAGTGCGGTGTGTATTCAAAGCCCCGGACACAAACAAGATTTAACTTGCTTGTGTCTCTGAAGGATCACCCGTAATTCCTCAGAGTCATGACTTGTTATGTCTCTATAAAGTCCCTGATTAGAGTCCAATATCCACCATATCAATAAGGCAATTAATAGATAGTGCTCAAAATCCTGACTCCCTCATCTTACACAGAACATCGTCACAGAGAGTACTCACCATGTTGATGATGTGCATGTCGACACTTCTGTCAGTGATGGTCTGACAGCAGGATAAGTGTCCTTTTTAAAGTGTTTTGGGAACTGCACTGTAATTGCGTGGGCGTTTTGTTTGGTTTGCGGATGAGTAGTACAATCAGTGTTGAAAAGGTCAAACCACTTCCACGTGCGTAGATTTGCGCTGAATTAAGCATACGGCAGCAAAATGAAGGCAGTCAATGCTGTAGGAACTAATAAATGAGAGGTTCGTGTGACTGACCAACAGACCAACATGAGACTTTTTTTTTTGTGTGCTCTAATGCAAGCAGGTTCTCTCTTATCTATGAGATGAAACTCATGATTCCACTCCACCAATACAGCTTCTCATTTACTGGAATTTATTCACATATTTGACACCCAAATATCCTGCTGGCCCAGGTGTCTGATATGCAGACTTACAACACACACCCTCCCCCTGCTCAAAAAAAATTAAAGTAACATTAAATCACACATCAGATCTTGATGAATGAATTATTCAAGTTGAAAATTTTCACTGATGTGCATTGTATAATTTGTTGAGAACAAAATGAAGTAACAACAGTCAGTGGAAACCGAAATCATCAACCCACTGAGGGTTGGATTCAAAATCACACCGAAAATCAAAGTAAAAAAATAAAATCATAGGCTGATCCAGCTTGTGTGAATTTAATCACAACAACTCATAATGTGACCCAGTAGTGTGTGTGGCCCCTGCGTGCCTGTATGCACTCCTGACAACGTCTGGGCATGCTCCTGATGAGTCTGTGGATGGTGTCTGGGGAATCTCCTCCCAGACCTGCAGGCATCAGTGAGCTCCTGGACAGTCTGTGGCGGTACTTGGCGGTGGCATCGGATGCACCGGTACATGACGTCATATAATGCCGCATTCGTTTGGCAATCCAGGCCAGTCATTCCTTTTCGGATTTATATGACCGTATGACACGTCTGATCTGAAAGCGTTTCATTGCAACAGTCCGGAAAACATGGCAGCACGCCGTAAGTTTGTTTTTGTTTGCGTGGTTGCTGAGCACCGACTTTGCTGGTTCAAACGACTTTAGGCTACAACAGGCTTGCACAGACTTTTTTTTCCAACACAAATCAACAGTGGAAATAGAAATGCCATTGCAAAGTACTTATGATTTTTACAACACAAACGTTTAATTAAACAGCATATACGATGACAAATTGAGGACAAATAACTTTGTTTACCATTCACAATGTGCGCAGCCATCTTCATCGTGACGTCAATTCTACCGACTCGGTCTACCTGGACCTTGCCTGAGTTTGATGACGAGACCTCCGGGTAAAACGGGTGTTCTTTTGTACCTTTCTGGACCGGAAAATGTATCAATCCCGGTTCCCGCTACCAATAGAATGCAGCATAAATCCGACAAGGAATGACTGGCCTGGATTGCCAAACGAATGCGGCATTAGGTCAGGGGAATGAGAGGGCCAGTCAGTGGCTACGGTTACATGATGGCTTCTCATTCAGAATGAAATAAATCTGAATGAAATCATTCAGAATTAAAGTTTTTCCAGGTAGTTGCATGGGAAATATTCATTCCGAATGAGGGTTTACACGGGAGATCAGTTTAATCGCCTTTATTCAGGTCTGCACAAGGTTTGGGGCAGGGGAGGTTTCTGATTGGATAGGGGACGGGGCGGAGGTTACGTGTTTACGTTTACTGGAAGAAAACACTGTAGTCCTCGCTCTGGATAACAAGATGCTTGACGACGCTGTTCTTAGTGCCTTTTTCGGGCTTGTTTTGCTTATATTCTTGAAGCAGCAGTACGACAACAACCTTGTTCTGCTAATGCTTCGTCTGTTGAGGAGGAGAAGGGAGGTAGAAGGTCGAAGAAGGGAGACAGAAGACCGTGCTTTGGAAACCGGTGAGTGCAACGAGTCCGACTGCTCTATCTCAGCCCGTCATCGCGCCAGAAGGGCAAGGAAACGAGCATGCACAGAATGACCGGAATGAACTTAAAGAGGAATGAGTGTATACATGCACACAAAATTCTTCCATTCGGAATGACAAACAGAATAAACCACCCCATTTAATCGGATTTAATTTTCAATCGGAATGACCGTTTACATGACCACTTTTAATCAGAATGGCCTTTCATTCTGAATGAAAGTGGAATTAAAATGTCCATGTAAACGTACGGAATGGCATCAATGCCTTCGTCATCCAGGAACTGCCTACACACTCGGGCCACATGAGGCTGCGCTTTGTACTGCAACAGGAGGAACCCAGGGCCCACTGCACCAGCGTAACATCAGACAGTGGCTCTGAGGATTTCATCCCAGTACCTAACAGCAGTCAGGGTACTGTTGGCTATGACATGGAGGTCTGTGTGACCCTCTAAGGATATGCCCCAGACCATCACTGACCCACCACCAAACCGGTCATGCTGGATGATGTTACAGGCAGCATAATGTTCACCACCGTGTCCCCAGACTCTTTCACGCCTGCCACATGTGCTCAGTGTGAACCTGCTCTCATCTGTGAAGAGAACAGGGAGTCAATGGTGGACCTGCCTGTTGTGGTGTTCTCTGCTCGATGCGAGTTGAGCTGCACGGTGCTGGGCTGTGAGCACAGGTCCCAACTAGAGGACGTTGGGCCATCATGCCATCCTCATGGAGTCTGTTTCTGACAGTTTGGTCAGAAACATGCACACCAGGAGCCTGCTGGATGTCATTCTGTAGGGCTCTGGCAGTGCTCCTCCTGCTCCTCCTTGCACAAAGGAGCAGATAACAGTCCTGCTGCTGGGTTGATGCCCTTCTACGGCCCTGTCCAGCTTTCCTTGTGTAACGGCCGGTCTCCTGGTGTCTCCTCCATGCTCTTTAGACTGTGCTGGGAGACACAGCAAACCTTCTGGTGACCGCGCGTATGGATGTGTCATCCTGGAGGAACTGGACTTCCTGTGCAACTTGTGTGGGCTGCAGGCACCGCCTCATGTTACCAGTAGTGACAAGGACACTAGCAGAACACAAACCTAGAGAATAATCAGTCAGGAAGGATAAGGAGAGAGCAACTGTCTGTGGCCACCACATGTAAAACTACTCCCATTTTGGAGGTTGTCTTGCTTTTGCCTCTCCATTGCACCTGTTGTCACTTTCATTTGCATCAAAGCACTTCCTCATTGGACAGAGTGATATCCCTGATCTTTAACTGACTTGGTGTTTATACTTCCCTTATTTTTTTTGAGCAATGTAGTCTGTTCTGCTAAGTACAAAGTACTGTCAAATGAAGGAAAATCATTTCACATTATGTGTTTTCTTCTGCTAAGACAAATCCTCACATTCCATTAAACTGGAAATAAATGGTTGAATTTTAGGTTGTTTAATGAGGGAAGATGTTTTCACAAATACTGCACCATGATCTGGGAATTATATGAGGTCAAGTAAATTTAAATAAATAAATAAAAATACCTCTATTATATCACTTAATACATAGTCTGCAGTCATTTCCCCAAGTCTGAATTAAGCTTTTACAAATGGAAAACTTGTACAACTTTTAAATTAATTGTTTAATTGTACAGGAATTTAACTACATGCATTTCTTTAGTTAAAGAAATCAACACTGCTGCTGTAGAGCCGTTGATTAAGGGCTTGGTGTTTTAGGGAAATGCAACTGGAGAAAATCTCCCTCTTCAATTTCCATGGAACCTCATGTGATGTGCAAGTTAAACATGAACGATGGTTTTTGGATGACTTGCCACTTACTGGTTATTTAAACAGGCTCCAGTGTTACATGCCAATAAGTCACCTCTTTCTTTTGAATCCCTGAGTCACTGAATGATCACTGATATGAGCGGTGTAACAATGAACAATGAACATTAAACAAATTAGATTAACTGTTTAAAAATGCAATGAGTCAAACGAGTATCTACATGTCTCATTTCCTCCTCTTTCCACAGAATATGAGAAAGCAATAGGGCAATATAGGGTGTGTTTACAATGAGTAAGGACGAGTACACACCCCACATGTTGTGGGTCAAGGTGAGTTGAAGAAAATCACACTTTTTGGCCTTCTCTTAAAATGCTTGTGATCTTGTGTTTAAAACCGGGATACAATGAAGTACTGTGAAGTGTTTAAAGGTCTACTTACGAGCTTTTAAGTGCTATGAACTGCATCTCACTGATGCTGCAGCCCAGTAACCATAAATACTGTAAAACTTCAATTAACAGCCTATAGTTTTACCAGCTTGTAAAACTAACCACTTTTCAAAATCCGTTATTCCCTCTGCAATTCTTCTTTGTTTTTTTAAAATGTTTTTTTTAAATTGATAATCAGTCTATTAACTTTTATCATTTATTTATAGAGTCCTTTATTCCACTGAACTCATTGGCACATTTTTAATTTGTTTTTATTTATTTATTTTTACTCATATATGTCAGTGTTTTCCTCAAGGGAGAAACTAGTGCCCCATAAACGGGGTATTTTAAGCCAAAACACGATCCGTGGTTTTTGTGCCTAAACCTATCCACACGTTAACTGCAGCATTGTTGTAGCATTAAGTTTCAGTGTATCCACAACATAAAAAAATGTAAATGTATCGTATCTGTGGTTTGCAGAAATGTACAATGCCAACATTTTTGCCTGCGATCAGGTTGGATGCTTGCTATAGAAGACTGCAAGGATGGGTTTTACAAAGTGGACCTGTGATCTTGGATTATTATGCTAAAGATATTGTTCCCAAAGGTCAAGTATGAAGAAAATAAGCTTCTCAGCTTCATCAGTTTATTAGTAAGTAGTTAGATGTAAAGATATTTACTGATGAGTGTAGCATGTGTGGTGAACTGAGGTCAAATTCCCATCGAAATACCCCAGGCTAACACTCTCGTGGGAAAATATGTGATGTGGAAGAAAGTGTTTCATGGCCAGCAGACGATGTTGATGATCCAAGATGTGAAGTTTCCTCTGAGGAGGATTCAGAGTAAATCAGGCCTACAGTGTTTGCCAGAGCTTCCATCCATATCCATGACATAAAATTGGCTTTTGAGCTCTTTCTTTCCTCACCCATAGAGAAAATTATACTGGACATGACCGATGAGGATGGAACATTCTTAAACCTTTACTTAACACAGCTTCAACCTAAACATAAACACTTGTGTCCGACCTGTTAAATTCTGCTGGGATTCACGTGTGTTTTGTGTAAATGAAAGACACATTTACATGTTGGCAAATTTACCACTGTAAGGCGCCACAGTAGCATTCATTTATCATATCACATCTACTTTGAAGGTATACTACGCTGTATTTTCCCTAAAGACAACATACAGACTCACATGAAAGTAATCCCTCTCAATCATCACATATGATCCACTAGAAGTGTGTGGTGGTGTATTTATCTGCAGAGACTCTGCCCTCTGTGTTTTTGTTTTTATTGTGCCTTGTTCCTGGGCACAACATGCATGCTTTTTGTTATCTGATCTAGCTAACCCTAACATCGTCGTCTGGATAACCGATACTACAAAGTTGATCATCAACTAGCTCAGTCAACTCTGGGTTTTCCTATCCAGCCACAAGCGCGCTCATGACATCATTAGAGCCATGAATGAAGGCTGCGTCACATCATATGAGTTGAAACGATACCAAAAGTGTCTGCAACTGTGGGACAGTAAAATGTCAATGGCGTGGGATGTAATTGACTGTTTTCTCATAACAGAGAATGTAGAAACACTGAAAATACTATCAAAAAAATTCACCATCGCCTGAGACTTCAGTTACATGTAGGTATAACTGCGCTATGTGTGACATTAGTATAGAGTAGTTTTTGCTTTTTAGTTGGGTGATGATGAATATGTCACATAAAACACTTTAAAGTAATGCCAGACTGTTTCTGCTACAGAAGTAACGGGTAAAAAAGTAGCCTTGTTAATGTTGTATTTATAATAATTGGAGCCAATTAACAGTGTGTGGATTATTTTTCTAACAAAATAATATCTGTTTTATCCTAGATCTCATCACATGGGTGTCCCATGTTATTCTGAGGTGCAGTGATGGAATCAGAGTGTAAAATAGCAGCACTGTCAGTGACCACTGCTGACTAAACTAAACTTTTCATAAATTAAAATCCACCTAAAATCATGTGTTTAGTGTTGTAAACAATCTCTCTGTTTGTTAGAAGCTCCTTTTTAGAACCAGTGGAAATAGATCCCTGGAATAATGAAATGATTCTACTGACCTATAACAATATATAGGCTACTCTTTTTTACCTGTCACTCCAGACATTTGTCCATGCATACTTTTTTTCTTCAGTGATCTGATTGGTCAGTAGTCGGGGTGTTGACAGACTGTGATCAGATACTCTAAACATAACCTGCTCTGGAGCCCACAGTTAACCCTGAAGTTACCAAGCTAACTTCAAATCCTGCTTCATAGTACAGGTCTCTGGTGAGGTTGGGACTTTAGAAAAAGGTGGGGACCACTGCTAAAAAGCACTACAGAAAAGAGAAAAAATAGGATAAAGAGTAAACCTGGGCTTGGCCTTCATTTTCGCTGGCGATACTGTTTACAAACAATAACTGATAATTCTTGCATAATTAGTTACTAACATTACAGTATCTTGCTGTTTGTTACATGCCAGTGTTTTACAATTTAAATACACCTACTAATCCCAACACAAAAGAGTGGCACCATACAAATGTAATATAAAACTTCCAAACTTTATTACTCAAAAAAAAAATTGTACCTCCAAAAGCATTTTACATACAAAAGAAAACAAGTGGCCATATGTGTATCAGGTGTACTCAAGCAGCAAGGACTCCCCAGAGTCTTCTCGACATACATGGGCGACCACTCCACTCAAAAATTGTCCTCTTATACCCTTTTTCACCAAAATTAAGGCCATGTATGCAGGTTTTTTAAATGCTGGTAAATCGGTTAAAAGTAGGCGACAGAGCACTTTCCCATTTCCAGTAGACCAGAGCTGTGTACACAGTTCCAGGGCAGATGAGTACATGTCTTTCAGTTAGAATAACAGAAAGGCAACATTAGAAAGCAGCATGGAGGCCAGTAAAAATGTTTCGGCGGTAAACTAAATTTTGGAGCAATGTTCAAGCACTGCTCAGACGGTATTTTGTGGCGTACTGTCATTGCACGTGGCGGGAATGGGGCTAAAATTAGCGTGTCCACCCGGGTGTCGTATTTCCATCCCTGCTGATTGAAGCCGACCGAGCTGGAGCCGATAAATACCCGTGACTACTGCACAGTTGTTGTTGAGTGAATGCTGATTGTAACCTTTCCCATTAAATACAAAAGCCAGATGTTAGCGGGTGTAAGTTGGTTTCTGTGCAGTGGGGAAGGGGCTTTATTCTGGGTTTATAGCAGGCTCATTGAAGGCTGAATTGCACCTACAAACAAAAGTCAGGTTTGCTTGTCAAATGGATGGTTCAAACTAAGGTCCGGCATCTAACCGGGCAGAGAGCCAAACATAGTTGAGGATAATGGGGTGGCCACTCCAAGAGCCACCTCAGACCATTCCCTGGATACGCCCCTTTCATCATGTGAGTAATAAAGAGCAGCTGGAAAATCTTTCATCGTCTCATTTCATAGGTCACATCCAGTTGCTTATGTATGAAGAAACAAAACAAGTTTAACAAACTGATTTTAATCAGATCATTTGACATTAGTGTTCACAAGTTACACGAGCTTAAAGAGGACCAGTCAGGCATATATACAATACAGATCATACATTTAATAATATAAAAGTGATAAAACAAAATATAACACAAATATCACTTCATGAACTTGCAGCATTTGGAATCCAGTATTTCTGATAAAGTAATAAAAACAAGCCTTTACATATTCAGAAAGTAAAATTATTATTATTTTTTTAAATAGAAAACAATTGCACTCCTTTGTACATTCATAAAGCTGACACTTTAAAAAAAAGAAATCCGATGAGCTTTACTTGCCAGCAGTCCAGAACAAACCAACAAACAAAGGAAAACTGTAGAAAATACATGTATTTCATTATGAAACCAAATCCTTCCTCTCAATCAGCGAGAAAGCAACAATAATAATAATAAAAACACAACATCTGCCAGCCTATCTTCCATAAAATAGTGTGCTATTTACATCTTAAATAGTTTTTTATTTTTCACAGACTCCGGTCAAAAAGTTCCCAGGAAACCTTTCTTTCAAATTTTTACTTTTGTCCTGCCTGGAGTACACAGATGCTTGATAGTTTTTTGTTTCTTTATCGTCACCCCTTTTTAGATTCATCACGGCAGACAGATGCTTTAGACTGAGGGTGAAGTTATTTGCATTCCTCGGCAACGCATTTAATCCAAATGTCCTTATTTTGGCATCGGGCTTTGCTAGAAAATCAGAAAGACAAAGAAGAATTTACCTCCTCATCTTACGTTACAGTTAGGCACTATATGCATAGCTTGATATCATTTGGCAATATCTTAAAGACCTGACGTTATCATGTTACCCATGTCTGTTACTCTTTCACATACATTTCTCCCCCTGCTCACTAAGTGTTTTGTGTTTGTGTGTTCTTTATCTGAACAATGCATTAGTGTCTGTTTTAGATGGCATGTATTCCTGTTTGTACCTTCCAAACCCCTATTCATTTAATGGCTTATGAGCCTTAAAACACGACTCATCGTGAAGCATACTAACAAACATCTTCTCGTACATTTTATGCGCAGAGGTGGTTCCTATGATGCGGCTGATCTTCTTCAGGCCTTTCAGCAGATAGCGTGGCGCCCCCTGGCTGCGCAGCACCCTCAGACTGTGAGACAGACCTTTGGCTAGATCTAGGTCATAGTTTGCTGTCTTCCAGAGGTGAAGCAGCTGCAGGATGTACTGCCTGGGCAGGCAGGTAGAGACCACGGCCCGGACATCCTCCTGCTGAACTTTGACCCCCGGCAGGCTGTTGGTGACCTTCAGCAGGTCGTCGAGCGTCAGGTTTTTTAGGCCGTTGCAGCGGGAGACTTTTCTCTCGCAGTGGTTCACACCTGGAGGGACGAGGTTCGAACATTAATACACAAATGCAGGACTTGAATGATTGGCTAAAAATAAATAAATGCAGATTCTCTTTTTTTGTACCTTGTATGATGCCATACATCTTGTCCTGGTCTTTGTTCTGCTCCCTCCACAGCCGCAGCAGCTGTAAGACTTGCTGCTGGGGAGAGCAGGCCTTCTTCAGCCTCTCCAGGCTCTTACGATCCACCTTCCGCCCGGGAAGACTCTCCAACAGCCGCTCCAGGGGCACTGAGGACAGTCGCAGGGAGGAGAGAGACTGGAAGACAGCCTCCTCACACAGGGTCACATCTGGAAGAGATTGTAAGAGACAGACAGAGAGACGGTCAGGGAGAGTGGGCTTTAAAACATTTTTATTAAAGTTCCTCTACTGGCATCGATCAAACCCCTACATCTCCGTTCATCACAGTTGCATATTTAGAGGTTTTTACATGCCTTAAAATGACTCAGAAGTAACTCTAAACCTTTGCCTCGCTTAGAACACAGTCACGCATGAGCGACCGCAGCTATCCTCACTGGCCGAGGCGAGATTTGTGCTGAATGTGGGCAGTGCTGTAAGTGATTCACATGGAAGGCTAACTTGCTAGCTAATGTTATCTTAGCTAGCCTGCTAATACTAAATTAAAATGTTAAAGGTACATTTTTACACTTTCTAATGTTTCATGCTTGACTCCTGACTTACTGCCACCAGGCAGCATCTCTCGTGTGATTTTTTATGACCAATATTATACAATATCAGCTGGTTAGAAAATCAGCGTCTCCTCTGCACATGAGTCTTTGCTATTGGTTGTGGCGATGATTTTGGCGGGCTGAGTAAACCAAAGTTAATTATTCACCAGTATAAATTTTGCTCATGTTTTACTGTGCCCTTAATAAATATGAAAGTTAGTCACCGCCTCTATCTCCACTCACACCTCAGCCACTCGTCTGCAGCTTAACGTAAGACATAAGAAACGTAATGATAATAAATAGCATGAGCCTTCGGCTGGACTACAATGTGTTGCTGATGTTAGATAAACCTTGTTCCAGATCACTAGGTCTGACAAAATTGAAATGAAATCGAATCTTAGCTTGCAAAATATTGATACGTAGCTACACCTAGCTTCTTCTCTGATACCCCTTGTTACCCATAACGTTCTGCTAATGATATGGAAATCCCCACCCCACAAGTTGATGGGATTTGTTCTGTACGTTTGTGATGTAACAAATTATGGCTGTTTGAATCTGTATTTTTTGAGACTGTCCTTGTTCCAAGGCGAACATGCTCAGCTGTAGCATTGGCTGCTTATTTCACTTATATGTCTTGCAGCATATAAAAAACACTGTATGGACATGTAAAGGTAAAAAATATGATTTTCATTGAAGGGTGGTTTTTAACGTTATCATACATAACACAATAAACAGCTTCATAGTGGTGGAAACATAATACAATTAGACAGATGACCAAGTCAATCTAAATATTTTCTTCATTGAGGTTTCATTTGGGGTGCACATGTGATGTTCAGAATAGATTCTAATCACATGCTTTGGTCTCTGCAGAGTCCCATCAGCTTATAATATGTCTGGATTTGCTTACGCGTGTTTGTGTGTGTGTTCAGACTGTTGGCTTGTAATTTGGCCACAGTAGAAACAAAGATTTGCTTTCTTTCAGTTGAGAGAACACAACCAACATTGACATCAGTCAGACAAACCAGGCCCGTCTGTGTTGCCCTGCACGAAGCAGAGCAGCACCAGAGCTGCATGTTAAACCTATGTGAGCGGAGGTGACACATGCTGCACTTTGCTGCTGAGCAATGCTGCACCACGCAAACACCTAACCAAGGGCTTGTGGGCCTTCCCTTTGAGGCAAATGTGTAATTTTGCGAAGAGCTGGGTTTTTATGTTACGCAAAAAAACAGTCAAAGCTGAAGACGATGTGAAACTGTCGACATGAAATTACAACTTAAATACGTTTATGAAACCTTTCTGTGTTCACGTCTGTGTGAAAATATTTTCTGATTGCCTTGCAGAACATGAGGAACACCAGTAAATGAAAAAACAAAAGTTTAGTATAACCGATGTTGGTGTAGTATTTTGAGTTTAATGTGAAAAGGATATTAGGCTTGTTTGTTTGATGTCTGGATAATTTAAGTGAGGCTGGCTCTGTAATTGACATTGACGTCCTGGTGGTTTCTTCAAATCACGTAGCAACTTTGGGAATCCCAACTGCTTTCAATTTTTTTTTTTTCTGTTAAAAAAACTGCTAAACTGTTCCAGGATCTGCTGCAGACAATCTGTGGTTGTGTAGTCCGCAGGAAGACAATTTGTGAATGAATGTTTGAGGAGAGCATCACCCTCCCTGAGGGACAACAGCTTTGTGTTTCCTTCTAAGTGCAGTGTAGAGTGTACACGAGTGTGCCAGGGTCTTTACATCTGTATGTGTGTGTTCTTCAGTGACTGCGGTTTCTCCGGCTTTGGGAATCCAGTGTCATATTTGAAGCTTCTCCTCTCAAATTAATTGTCAGCATCTGTCATATTTAAAGTGTGAGTAACAAAGACTTACCAGCTCGTCTTGTGTCTCTATGTGCTTGACTCAGTTTCCTCTGTTATTGTAGTTTGAGGATGTGACAGTTAATGGTGTAATTGATCCATCATGGGGTCATTATGACAGTAGTGGCATAAACATCCCATTCAACCCCTCGCTTTGGCTTTTCTCTCTTGTGTTGGTTTTCAGACACGCAAGAATTCGGAAAAATAATGGAATCTGGACAACGAACCTGACCGAGGAAATCCCCTGCCTTCAGGAATGAAAATGACCAAATGTCTGAAATAATTCAGCTCTGGCTGATTGTAGGTTGTTGACAATTGAGGTTTGCTCAAAAACATCATCACATGTGCATGTGTGTGCGTGCATTTTCTCTGTGTGTGCAGTGTACAAACAACCTCTACCCTGATAAGGGATGAACTGATCTGATACTGATTTCAGATATCAGGCCAATACTGACGCAGAGAGCTGCTATCAGGTAACAGTGACAATGTGATCTATTCAATTCCATTGTATGTTTCCGTCTGATTAGATGTCACATACTGCGTCATGCATCAGCAGCGCGCCTGGTGGACTGCATAGCCAGAGGAACTAACAACAAAGATGTTAGCTGTCTGGAGGTATTTCCTGTTGGCCAAACCAACAAGTTGTACAGCAACTAGGCAATATCTCTACCTCTTAATTTTAAAGATTTTGCTGCTGACTGATTTACTGAACAGGCCCAACAATACAGTACATTTATATCTTTATATATATTTATTACATGTTGTTTTGCAAAGTTAGTAAAGCAATGCTTAAATCAAGACTGGTGTTGCCTTACACATAAAAGACTAACCGCAGTCACTTCCACACAGCGAGGCATACAGCTTATTAAATAACATGACACTGTTATCAGATTGGTCCTCGGCATGGCTTTAGAAGAGCCAGACTCAGAACAATGGATCAGCACCACATGTCAGTCTGAAGACATCCAAGACCAAAGAGCTGATCTTTGATTTTAGGCGCAATCCCCCACCACCCACTCTAAGTAAGATTAGAGAAGAGGAAATCGACTACCTTGGACTTACTATTGACCACAAGCTTTCCTGGGATCAGTGTGTCGATTCTATTTCTAAAAAGGGCCAACAGCGCATGTATTTTCTTACAAAACTGAACTACTTCACACAGAGCATAAAATTTGTTCTCTATTGTACAAAGCATCCTTTGGTTTTGTTTCGTATGTTGGTATGGATATTCCAAAATTAGTCACAGAAACAAACTAGGAAAAATTGTTTAAAGATAATGGGGTGCAGCGGGCCGATCTGTGCCACCTGAACCTGACCAGGCTGACAGCAAAGTAAGTCAAGGTCTGTCTGGAGACACACAGACTCTCCCTTCTGGTTGCAGATTTACTGTAACACTTCATTTAAAAGCCTAGTCTCAATTAAACGTCCAGTCCCTTTTATTAGCCTGGTGTGGCTACACATTTTGACAAATAAAGGCCTGTTTCAACTAGACGCCTGAGGCTATATTCACAAACATTCTGAGAGTACCTTCAGAGAGCTCCTAACTTAGCCTAAAAACTTTTAGTAAGGAGTCCTAGCTTAGCTGTGATTTGGGAAAGTTCTCAGAGCAACTCTGATTAAGGAAGGGACAGGAACTTTTACCTTAGTGAGCCCATTGCGAGGTGTGATGCTGTCTTTTAACAGATGTGATTGGTTGTCACAGACATGCCCTTTTGTGAGCCTGAAGGTGTGGACACCCAGTGAAAAATGAAATGAACTGCTGACTATGAAAGTGTTAATTGCTCATGTGATCACCCTGCTGATGGAAGGGTCAGACAGACTTGAGTCATCACTGCTGCACTGTTGCATCTTTAAAGTTCTCCAAATATCTCAGTATTGTGATCATTTTATATCTGGCGTTATGGCATTATTGCATTGGGTGGAAAATGTGTGCATGTCCCTGATGAGATCAACCACAAATATTATTCCTGCATGATCTAATCTGCAGCATTTCATTTACTCACTGTCATCCAGTGTTTGGAGGATATTTTTCCTTCCTCTCCTTCCTTCCAACATTTTCTCCTCTGCTTACAAAGCTCTTAAGCCACTTCAAAGTCCTCTCTCTACTCCTCACAGTTTTTCACCTTATGAGCTCTTTTAAGGTCTAGCATGCTTTGTGAATAACTTTTATCTTTACAAGAACCTATTCTGAGGAAACATCACAACTTCTAAGAATTTTCTTAGACATGTTAGAGGATGTTACATAACTTGATATGTTTCAGCGGAAACTTTCGTGTTCCTCAGAAGTGTCAATTTTCGTCACTAGGAGCAACTCTTAGCACTAGGAAGCTTCGTGACTATGGCCCCTGATCTGGTTGCCAATTCTTTTTTTGATTTTTTTATTAGAGGTTCTTCAGATGTATAAAAGCGGGTTGTTGGTTACCTCAAATTCAGTGATTTCTCAGTGATTTAAGCAAATAATAGCCCGGGATATTAATTGAAGTTTTACAGTAGATATCCTAAGATCAGAGCTAACTGAGCTACAAAGTCATATATGCCTATGGCAATTACCCAACTCAACAAGCCATGCCGAGGCAACATGCACTGTAAGGTAAGGGTTGGGAGGAATATATGGGGATGTGCAATGTATGTCTTATTCATTGACAGATTGTGATCATGGATTTTCATTGTCTTGTTCTGTTCTGTTTTAATTGTGCTTACATTATGTTTATTATTTATGTTGCTTCACCACAAATCGCATCTTTGGCGATATGAAAGTTTTCTAAGTCTAATTCTAAGATAACCAAAGCCCAGGTTTTGGTATCAGGACTGAAAAAGTCATATCAGTGCATCCCTGACCCTGATTCCAGCCTGCATGAGTCCTAAAACCTCCCACATGGTTCCAATTAGTGATTAACTCCCACTGCAGAGTGTGTATGGCTCACCAGTGTGGCACAAAGTGTGATGCTGAGAGCACTCCAGTGTTGCCGTCTTGTCCTGAGGGCCACAGAGGCTGTCTGAAGTGGACGTCCCCCAGCTCCGTGTCTTCAAGCCCATATTGGAGCAGTTACTGTGGGGTTGACACGGCTCGGTGGAGGAGTCGCTGCTGGAGAAATGACCAGCGGGACAATGTTCACACACGGTGTCGCTCACTGGTGTACCTAGAGGGGATACACACAGGATGATGTATTGATTTTATGAATGAAAATGTGAATGTGGCAGAATTTATACAGTTCAAGTTTAATTTATTATATTATGAAAAAACAACAGGCATACAGATTGTTCTCTTGGTTATGATAAAAACTAAATCCTACACATCTAAGCAGTTTCAGCATCTCAAAATGACCTGCCGCATGAACTGATAGCTGATCAAAGCATCAAGATGATGTGATTCCAGGAACTATGACCACAGCGACATGTGACAACGCATCAGGACGACAGATGACTGAGTGATTCTGGAAATGACTCATAGACAACGACATTACAACGCCTCCTTAGTTTCTATGGCTTATTTTTGAATGGGAAATACATAACCGCATACATTGACTCACATGAGTGAAAATGTATACAAAACTGTCAATAAAAAAAATGAGTTTAGAACATCAGCTTTTGTTTGTTTGTATGTCTGAGATAATCAGATCACTTTAAAACATTTGAATGACTTCATAATGTATGTAAATTACTTTAACAGATCAGGTAACAACATTAGTGACTTAAATGAGATTGTTAGATAAGAATTCAATAGTATTTATTTATTTGTGAGAGACATTGTGTGAGACATTGTGTGAGACATTGTGATGTCATAATGTCATTAAAGGTCACAATGTAACCTTTTTTTTTTTTTCACCCAGCAGCTCATCACACATGAAACCTTCTTTTCCACTTACAGTGACGGTTTACTATGTTTCAACAAGTTCTAATCATACCACCATGACATTACAGTAAACCTTCTAAGATCTTCTGGTATGTGACCTGCAGCACGCATGACGATGACGATTTCTATGCAGTGGAACTAGTGTTGTAATCACATCCTCATTTTATTTTTTTTTATCTCTGAAGCGTAGAAGTGAAAGTGCGTGGGAGGAGGACGAGCCATCGTCTTATCTGATTTAACCTTTGATTAGTTTTCCTCTGTTGTGGCACAGTTTCACACTTTAGCAATAAAACATGAAACCACTGACGGATATGCATACAGCAGAGAGCTAATGTTTCCTGTACCGCTGGTGACAAAGCACATACAGTACATGAGAATGTGTCGGCGTAATTGTAATATGCCGACATAAATCTTCGTTTTCTCAGAATTTCCTCTGTGAACGCAGAATCAGCATGTTAGCACTTCACCATAAAATATAGGTTTAGATGTCAGCTAACGCAGAGTTGCTAGCTCAGCTGTCTACATATAAGGAATTAATTAATTGACAGGATTGGCTGCAAATGTATGGTAGAAAAAACATCCTTATTTGTACAATGAAGAGCTGAATGGCTTTGTCAATTAATTGATTGACAAAAAAATCATTAGCAGCTATTTTTATTATCATTTTTCACGCAAAAATGATTAAAACCTTTCAGTTTCAGCCACTAAATTGTGAGAACTTCCTCCTTTTCTTTGTCCTATGATAAAGTGAACCTAATAATAACAACTCCCTGGAGAGATTCAAGATCGTTCTAAACTCTAAATGACTCTGCGCGAGGTCTTAGCCCACTTTTACCTTTATTTTAACATTACTATCTTTTGTAAGTCTTTTTTTTCCCATCTGTTTTGTTTGCAAATTTTAATGCTGCCATCTTGGCCAGGTCTCCCCTGAAAAAAGGTTTCAAAACTCAATGGGACATCAACGGGCTAATTAAAGGTTCAATTCTAAAACAAGTCTTTAAATTATTAGATTTCTTCAAAACAAGTTATTTATTGACCCGCTCATAAAAACATCTAGCTTGAGCTTCTTAAAAAAATGAAGACAACTTTTTGCATTAGATTATTATGGAGATCTTGCAAGACTAGTCTGTGTATAAAGTACATACCTTTTTGTCTGTAAAAATGAAATTTACAAAGTAAAGTCAACTTATTTTTTTAGGAAGATCAAGCAGGACTACTCTGTGTATGAGCTATGTAACTTTATGTATATAAGGAAGGTATTTACAAAGTAAAGTCAACTTAACTTTATTATGTAGATCGAGCAGGACTGCTCTGTGTATAAGCTATATAACTTTTGTTTGTAAAAAGAAATTTGCAAAGTTAAGTCAACTTAATTCTATTATGTAGATCAAACAGGACTAGTCTGTGTATGAGCTACATAACTTTTTGTATTTAAGAAATTAATTTAAAAATAAATTAACCTTAATCTTATTATGTAGATCAAGCAGAATTAGTCTGTGTATGAGCTGTGTAACTTTTGTACGTAAAAAAAAAAATTAACAAAGTAAAGTCAACTTAATTCTATTATGTAGATCAAGCAAGACTAGTATTTTGCAATGATTTTAAGCTGTTTTTCTGACAGTGTAATTACTTGTTGTTTACAGGGTTAATTAGATAATTGATGACACTTACAGTTTATATTATGATCTTCGGTATATTTGGGACCATTACTGATACTGTTATAATATTCATTATATCGGTGGTTCAGTGGTTCCCTGTTCCCAGTTCAGTGTGTCAAAATGACCTGCTGCATGAATTGTAGCTGATCAAAGCATCAAGAAATAAAATGCACAATGTCTTGTGCATTGAACAAACGCAGATTAACTTTAAAATAGACATATTTATGTACAGATACAAAATCATCTTTTTAAACAGAGTTAATTATGCTGCATTTACATCCACTTAGATTATTTTTTTTTCAGTGCATTTTCTCGATCTTTTATTGATTTAATTTAATTTCATAGATATAATAATATTAATAATCCATCAGTCAACAAAATAATTACCAGACAAAATGATAATGGAAATAATTGTCAGTTGCAACCCTTACGTTAAGGAAACATCACTTTGTTTCATCCGTGCATTTATTAGTTGTTTCTTGGAAATTATGTTCCACTTTTTTTGTGATACATAAAACTAAAAACACAGGCAAACCAGCTAGAAAGATTTCAAAGCTCACGTTCAGAGTGAGAGAATGAATCACAACTAGAAACAGGCAAATCTGGAGATCAAGACGAAAGGAATGGAGTCATAAAAGGCATGTACTGTTGGGAGACGGGACCGTCAGTTTTCTAACATCCTGTGGTTTGAAAGGTCTAAACCACAAGGCATTACATAATAAGTCCTTCAGGAAGGGGAATCCCCTGAAATGCTGTCTCATGTCTGCAGAGTGTCGATGGACTTTCAGGTCTGCTGAAAGATCCACGTTAGAGGAATTTCTGGGAAAAAGATGTGTCATCGACAGAGCAAGGTCAACGCCGCAGGGGTCAGATAATAACCAGAGTCCACGGAAAATGTTGTTTTATCTAAGCAGCGGCTGGAATCTGGTCTCGTGTGTAAGATGAGATCATGAGAAGTGTTGCGCCAGTTTGTTCTGCGGTTCCAGCAGAAATATCAGATTCTCTTCACTGGAATGTTGAAATTCAGCATCAACGTCTCTTTAAGCTGCCCACAATCACTGCTGACGCATCAAGGAGAGAATCTGCAGGAATTATCAGGTCAGATATCCACCGTGATAATGACATCCTTGGTTGCATCTGGCTTAATAATTAGCCAAGACTGCGTCTGGTGCTGCATTGTGCTAAAAAAGATTGTACTCTGTGCTAAAGGGAATGTAATAGTTGGGTCAGTTTTACGGAGACATTAGGGGCATTCTAGTCTGTTGAGTAAAATTGCTCTCATTCTTCAAAGCCAGAAAAGTGTTTCTTAAACACATTGCATGCACACATGCAGAGATTTGAGTACTAGTCTAATTAATGTACAGGCGTCTACGAGCTTAACCCGTTCAGATGCTTCCAGTGGACATAACTTTTCTAGGATGTCTAGATCTACAATTACTGCCATCTGATTCAATTTTCTTATAATACAATCAGCTTGTAATTTGATTAAATACAGATCAAATGTATCTCAGTAGCTTTTGAACTTACTGTTTTCTGGAGAAACTTCAGAAATCAAGGATATTCTGAGTAGTGATGACAAATATGACAAAAATGTTGTAGTTGATAAAAGGTCTGTTTAGACTACTTATTATCATTAGATGGTTTCTCATATTCAGATTTTTTATCCACTGGAATACAAAAACAAAGCATTTTCATCACAAAAATATTTGATTTTTTTTAATTTGATTTATGGGTGCATTTAGAGTAGAAATCCACCATTACAATATTTTTTTGTGAGTGTTTGAAAGGTAATTTGGTTGTGAACCCTTCTATTCTTGCAAGAGTGAATCCATTAGAGCAATATATTTAGGTTTCTGCCACAGTGAGTTGCAGTGAATTCAAAGAGGAAGTGCATCTTCAGGAATCTAGAGGAAAGGTTATTCCATTTTATTGACACAAAACAAACTGTGTTTTTAACGTTTCCTCTTTATTTATGATTTACGATTATGATAAAAAATGCATACTCATGTATGAGGAGGAACAAGTGATGACGCACAAGACATGTCAGGTCATGCTATATTGACAGACAGTTAGTCACCCCTTTGGCATTTCTTAATTGATAAAGTCATAAACAACTGTTATATTAACAGCTATTGAAACTGAGCTTGACTTGTAAAAATGAGGCGTGTTTTCCCACAAGATTTATCAGTTAGGATTGATTTTAAATGTGTTTAAGGTTGACGCTGTTGCAGAACATACAGTTTAGTATTATCTCTGGTAGAAGCCACAATATATGTTTTACTATGATCAGGTATCGTGGTCAAGAGTCAGGGGGCCCATTTCTGCCAGTGTGATAAAAATAGAATAAAATAGAATAAAACTAATTGGAAAAAAAAGATAGATTTGAGATAACAGCTCATTAATTTGAGATACAAGCTCATATTTTTAAAAATGTCCTCATTCCCTTTGAGTCATTATTTCATTAAAGTCTCTCATTATAATGACTAAACATGAACTTTTCTAGGAGGAGAGAACACAAGAATGTGAATGGCGCTGACATGACCAGTATGTAATTAAAGATGACTTAAAGCAGCCTTTAAAACAGATGTGAATTAGTCAGCTTCCTTAACTCAGATAAAACCCAACTTGACTCAGTTTAAATGAAACTGACAGATAAACCTCTGTACATGCAGGGTTATGAGGAAGTATAGCTTAAAACCAAACGCAGATGAAACTGATTGTATGATGTCAGCAGAATGATGCCCTCATGGCGTGAGAAGCTATGACAAGATGGAATATGATGGATATTCATCACACGGTGATGACAGTGACAGAAGTTAGTCTTTAATGGAATTAAATTATGCTCTTTAAAAATTACAAAATACTGTATTTGCAAATAACGGAGTTCATGGGAAAAAAAATTCCATACGCAATTTCCTTCCAGAGTATGCAACATATTCCCAGTCATCGGAACTACAACTTTCTCCAAGTACCCAAGCCCATTATAACAGGATTTAACTCCAACATACATTCTAAATTTCCTTATGTTAGCTGTGGATCTGCTTATGTGAGGAACATAGGTTAGCAAACTCAGTGTCTTCATTTAAAACACTCTAAAACAGGCTTTTGTTTTCTTTTTCTTTTTTTACAGTAAATCTGACAGTAAAGCTGCCACATGGTTTTAGCCCATGTTCAAAAGTTTTGAAAAGTGCTGTACAAATAAAGATTATTATTAGTAGTAGTAGTAGTAGTAGTAAATCGGTAAATCATGTCGGGTATTTTCAATCAGTCCAACCATCATAATTTATTTCATTAATGATATTTTTAGTTCAAGTGACAAGCTATTGCTACAACTGTTCAGTGTCTGATTAGATAAAGAAGTAGAAGACCTGTGTTGAGACTGTTTTGTTAAGTGTGATTAGAGATAGTTGCTAAAATGTAATTTTAAAGTACAGAATTAGGACACTTTGGACTCATTGATGCCTTCAGCTCCTTAGCAAAGGTTAAGCCAGGTGGAGCAGCAATCACCTTGCAATAAGGACAGAATGTAGTGTTTCTGTGCTGCAGCATTAAGACTGTAACTTCATAACACTCAGAAGTTGCAGGCAACACTGCCCCAACTCAGAGCAGGCCAGGTGTGGAAGTGCAAAAAAGGCATAAATGTGTGTTTTATGATCTCTCTCTCTCTTAACACACGCACCCACACACACACATATGGCATGTGTATGCATACGACATTTCTCTGCTAGAAAGAGTCGGGTATAAGGAGGGAACCTCAGACAATTCATTCATTCATTCATCTTCTAACCGCTTCATCCTCTTGAGGGTCGCGGGGGGGCTGGAGCCTATCCCAGCTGACATCGGGCGAGAGGCAGGGTACACCCTGGACAGGTCGCCAGACTATCGCAGGGCTGACACATAGAGACAAACAACCATTCACGCTCACATTCACACCTACGGACAGTTTAGAGTTATCAATTAACCTAGTCCCCAATCTGCATGTCTTTGGACTGTGGGAGGAAGCCGGAGTGCCCGGAGATCGAACCGGCAACCCTCTTGCTGTGAGGCGACAGTGCTAACCACCACACCACGGTGCCACCCCCTCAGACAATTCAGAACCAAACCAAAATTAGGCTGCCATAACATATTTCTCTTCTTCTATATTTTCACTTTTACAGACCCGTCCAGCATCAAACCAAACTGTTTGTGTGAAAGACGGAGAAAGTGAGCATTCTTGGAAAGAGTCAGTCAGTTTTTTTTTTTAAAAAAAGGGCAAAAGCTGCTTCTGCGAAAAGAGGCATCTGCATCTGGAACTGATCTGATTCACAGAATCAGAGGAAGACGAAGAGCTTTCAGTGATACAAGAAGGCGGACATCTTAATGTGAAAATGCTGATCTGTAACTGATGTGTGTCTCTGCTTACACAGCGTGAGGGTTCACTTCCTGGTAAAGCATATCTGGACTTGACCTTATTTGACATGAAGTGAAAGAGTCAAGCATGAGACTAGAAGGTTAAAGGAAATATAAAATTCATAGTGATGGGTTTCTTTGCGCTTTTCTTACTTTTTTTTCAATTTAAGTGATAACATTGAAGCAAAAGGACTTTTATTCACCGAACTTAGCCAGTGCTTCTTCTTCTTCTTACTGACCGCATTCCTAATTCTCTCTGGTTTTAGTACGGATACCTACTTCTAATCGGCAACTCTGATTTTAAATTTAATTCACATGCTGACCGGATAGACAGAAAACCCACAAAATAACCAATCACATTCTTTATTAAATATCCTCTCTAAAACAAAAGCAGTCTGCCAGCACTGTACAATAACATGACAATAATAATAATGATGTAATATTAATCTCAGTCTTACCTAAAGCTGCCACTCCATAGCCAGGTGGACAGGTACTGTGTGTGATGCAGAACTCCACCACTAGGTGGAAACCTGGAGCGCACTCACACAGTTGGTCGTGGGTGCTGTTACACTCCTGCTTCACAAGCTGTCTCTCTTTGCACACCTAAGCACGACAAACCACAGTCAGCATGTGCACATATGAACAGAGGGCATACTCATTTATTTATGTCATGGTGTGTGTTATGCTGCTGCTTCAAAAGCAGTCGTTACCATACAGAAATAAATAAAGTGATATAACTGGCGTACTAGAAAAGGGATGTAACACACCTCAAGAGGAAGATCACACAACCACAATGAGGCCATTAAAACTTTCTTTTTCAATGAGAATTACTAAACTGGAAACACTGGTTTAAACAATTACAGATGCTTTGCCAGGATGTAAACAAACAGTATAGTCATGCATCAAATGAGAAAGTAAAATACAATCACAGAAGGGCAGATAAAAACTTTAAAGGGATGTTGAATTTCAACATCTGTGATATGAGCCAGTTTTGGATGATTCACTTAAGGAGACACTACAAAAACTGCCGGTTCTCATGAAAACTACAGTCACACTCCTTAATGCACGGAGAAAAGAAACATGTCTGAAGAGAAAAACCAAAGAAACTTTTTGGTCTCAGACATACCGATGTGCAGTATTGGCATGTGTCCCCCCAGTGCCAGTTCTCAGCAAAGTGCCTCTCTGGACAGGCTTGGCACTCTGTGGGTGTGTCAGCAGTGCAGTGTCGTTTCACGGCCGTGCCAGGAGGACACTGGTCGCACAACAGGAGGTCAGATGTCACAGGGTCGCGGTACTGGTACTTTGGCGGTATGTCCTGCTGCTGGAAGGCCCAGGAGAGAGAAGCTGTGAAGAGCTGCAGGAGAAAGAAAGTGGGTTTTAGTACACTGAGTCAACAGCTGCGACAAAGTCTCTAATGAAACCCATCTCGTGCACAGCTCCTCTTTGGCTAAAGGTTCAAATATTTTTTTTTCATATTTCGGAGCACTTGCCAACCCAAAGCTTCCAGTAAGGAACGAGTTGAAAGAAAGGTCAGAGCTGTAAAGTTGAAGCTCCTGGTGGATACACAGTCCTAAAGTGATTTCCTTTGCTTTATAGAGAGCCGTTCGGGGAGTTCGAGGAGAAAATTGAGCAGCAGCTTCATGAATTACTGCACGGGGGTAATATCATCCCTTTGTGTTGCCTCAAATCCTGATGCTAAAAGCTGTGAGCGTGATTTTATTCTCACTATAAGTTTGATTAAAGGATCATATTTATTTCATTGCACTTTTGGCTTTGTTTCTCAAAGTCTTAATGGTTTTCCAGAGCTTTAAAACGAATTCAGATGTTTCCGTTCTGCACATATTAAATTAAAACAAAGTGAATGACACAGGGTTATAGATGATAATTGTGGAGTCCTGTGTTCTCTGACCTCACCAGCAGTCTCCTACCCCTGTCAGCAGCTCTGTAAGATAGGCCGCTTTGTAGCTGAAAAGCATCTGACGTGATTCAGCGCTGATCTACAGCGGTTTAATACCGCCCTGCAGCAAGAGCACACCACACCCATATATCTTCTCCCCCCTCTAAGAAAAACCCGTCCATATGGACACACTGTAAAGTGGGTGGCTGCTAGCGAGGCCTCAGAGACGGACAAATGTAGCTATTGCCTCAAAAACAAGCCCATGTATCATCGCTTGAGCAGGAACTGAAAAGCTTTGGCCCAAAATCCAAGATATCAGTTGGTGAGCATGTTTGACATGCAGCCATGCAGCTGGTTGAGGCCACATGCAGACCAGATGTCACACATCTGGCTCCTTCCACCCTGAAGTCCCTCAGCCATTGGCTCTGCGGACTTTCCCGTTGGCAGGGATACATCCTCACCGCTTGGACAAACTAACAATAGGCCGTCCTTGCATTGTGTGTATGTGTGTGTATGCTTCTATGTGGTTTTCTGCTTTCCACCATGTTTGTTTGTGCATCTTCAAAAATGAATGAATTCATGCAACAAACAACACAACCCGTGCATGTGCGTGCAGGAGTGCACACATGCAGGAATGTGTGTGCTGTTGCATGTGTGTGTGTACGTGCATGTTTGTCGGTGTCCAATTATCCTCTTCCTCAGTGTTGGTCTGTGTGCTCTGCGGTCTCCCCTCCTGGCTGCTGTTCATAAAGAGAACTGTTGGAGGTTACTGGGCTTTCCCCATTCACCATCAGAATACAAAACACTCACCCACTCTGTTCTACAGTTTACCCGCTACACACCATTGATCTCCTTCCTGCGTGTGTGTATTTGTACTTATGCCATTTACCTTAAAACTCGCAACCACAAATCACAGTGTGTACGGGTGTTTGAGACAAAATGAATACCAGGGAGAAAGAGTGTTATTTTCAGTGTGTGTGTGTGTGTGTGTGTGTGTGTGTGCACATGTGCGTCTTTCATTCACTATTATGTTACAAAATATTTAGCTGCAGAAATCTTTTCATCAGAAGAGTTCTGATGTTCATGAGTGTGTGCAGTACAGCTGCGTGTCCCCCATCTGCCATATGTTACCGCTTTGATCTGCATGTACAGCTAATGTGTACCTGTATTTGTGTTCCCTTTAATATTGCATTACACTGTACTGTACTGTAAAAAATGATGCACTATGCTGCAAAGAAAAAAGAGTAAGACCTTCTATTTCTGTTTCTTTTTGCGACGGAGGTCATTGAAAAAGATAGTAAAAATAGATGAATGAGTTTTACACACCATAATAGAAACCTAAGCTTCAAACAGCATGGCGAGCGCAGCGGTTTTCCCGGCAAAACCTATCGACCTCTGAGCACAACATTTGGTGGAAGGCTTTCATCCGCAGCGACTTACTGAGCAGTACCATGGCTGCATCTGTTTGTTTGTAGCATGGGTGGCCCCAGCGGGAATCAAACCTATAATCATAGCCTTGCTCCTCAAATTAAGAAGTGTATATACACAATATTAAAGAAGCAGTGTGTAGGGTTAACTGGCATCTAGCGGTGAGGTCGGAGATTGCAACCAACCGAATACCCCTCCCTTTCCGAGCATGTAGAGAACTGACAGTGGCCTTCAGGTACAGTAAAAATTCTCTAGAGCTGGCATTTGGTTTGTCCGTTCAGGGCTACTGTAGAAATATGGCAGAGCACGTGAGAGGCTCCTTGGAAAAGGACCTGCTCACTAGATAAAAAGGGCTCATTATAAGGTAACAAAAACACAACAAGTAGTTTCCAGAGATTGCACACTTATAAAAATATATTTAAATCTAAACCCTACACACTGCTCCTTTAAGCTGTGAGACTATATCCAGTCAATGTAGAGACAACAAGGAGGGTGGAGCGAACTGAAGGACCGACAGAGGGTCACCTGGGGTTTCTCTGCAATCTAGGTACGGTTACACTTGTCGCTTCGATTTTAATCTTGAGTTGGAGTCAGGATGAGTTTACTGGCAGGACGGGACTATCTCAAGTCACAAGAGCCAATGAGCCCGAGCACATGTGGAAGTGATCAGGTTCCTATTGTTTTTCACATCCTTCATACGGCACAGTAGTTTGGCTAGACTCCAGCTACAATATACAGCACAGTGCAGAGCAACTGCAAGTAAGAGACAGTAATGTTCAGTAGGATAAATAAAATGACAGCTGAGAGATTTCTCTTCTGCTTTATCAGATTTAAAAGTCACTTTGAAATAAGTGAAAACACGAAATACTGCACCCTAAGTCACTGTACATCATACATCCAGCGTAATACCTTTGCTCCCTGTTATCAACTCTTTTATCATTTCCTATTTAAACCAAGAAAGAAAAGCTGTTCATACTAAAATCAATCACTAAACTAAGCCAAACCTTTCAGACATATAAATGTTTTAGATAAACATGTTCAATGTCTTAAATTAATCAGTGTCAGGCAAACCCACACTTTTTCTCCCAAACAACCAGTTCAGTAGCGTTCTGCTCCCGAGGAAAAGAAAATCTGTCAACTTTTTAGGGATTAACTTATTGGGGAGACGTCCTGTGGTGTGTGTGAATCCGTCTATCAGCAGCTAAAAGAGATATTGAACTTTTAACCCTCCTTGTCGCCTTAGAAGCTGCCATCTGACGACATCATGGACGACCGCTGGAAACCCAAATTACACAGCAGCTAGGGGCCACTGACAGCCATAATTATACTGTTAACAACATCAGAGCTAAGCTCAGCGAGAGGCATATCCTACGTGGAGCACGGCCAGCCGAGGAGGAAAGGATGGATGAAGGTACGGAGGTAATGATAATGTTCTACCTTCCCTTAGCTGGACGCCCTTGAGCAAGGCAGGGCAGCTGCTATGTAAATTACTGCAACTGATGGAGTGTGAAGCTGCTTGTCGGAAAAAGCATCAAGTCGCCTTCCGCTGGATAAATAATGGTTGAAATAAAAAAAAAACACTACATATTTATACTGGTTAAATTGGCTTCATCTGACAGTTTGCTTATGTAATCGATGCCAGTAAATCCCATTTGAAGTGAGTTGAGAGAAACCTTGTGTTTATGCGGAGCAAAGACGACCTTTACCAAGTCTTTAACAGAGAACATGTGCTTTTTAACAGATGTTATCCTCTTGAATGAAACAAACAAGTGTATTCCAGTCTGTAAAGTGGGACGATACACAAACGGAGACGGACTTCTTGCAACAGGCAGCACAAGCGAGACACAGTAAAAAATCCAGTCTGATGTTATTGGTGGTTGCTCACAGTGTGTTTATATATCACTTTGTTGGCTGGGCACGCCTGTAATATCTCTTATATTCAATGACATAATTTCTAAAATGATGCCAGGTTTTTGTTCTTCTATGACCTGTCTGCTGTCAAAATTATATCCACTGACAAGTGTAATGATGACAGAGTTCTTTGTTGAAACTGCATGACAGATGGGCTGTAGCAGCATAACTACAGAGCTCAGACACCTGACAGAAATAGCCTTTAAATGATCACACATGCTTTCCATATGAGCTTGTAAAGAGAGTAACATCTACAGATAATAGGCGGGTAAAAAACGATTGAATAAATGAATAACATTAATTGTGAATTGAGTAAATACTGTCCAAAAAGAGCATGTCAGGCAGCTTTATCATGACATATCGCCTACAATATTTAAAAATAAAACATGTAAAATGCAAAAAGGAATCAGTGCAAAGACGAGCATATGCAGACAGACAGCAACTTAACCAAATTCAGTCAATCGCAATTACATTCTGAAACAGTAAACGTGACCCTCCTTTGTCTTGTTTGTGGAAATATTAAAATGCTTCCAGAACAAATTAGCTGCAGCATTTAAATATCTTCCAATGGACAGGGTTCAGGCTTTATGTTACAGTAAATGTGGAGCACACTGGAAACGCGGAGAAAGAGGAGAATCAGAGTTCGTGTAGAGCCCGAGGTCAGTTTCAAATTCATGGCATGAGGAGAAGAGCCATGGCACAAAGGGACCAAACCACACTACACCAGCTTATCCACCAGGCACATGGCTTCAGTTAACTGTAGAACGCAGGTGGTCTGAGGGGGGATTCCAGCTCTTGGAAGTGTGTGTGTATGCATGTGTGTGTGTGTGTGCACATGTGTGTGTGTTGCAGGGTCCTGTGAATATTGAATTTGTCTTCTCCACTCATACAGAGACAGAGACAGATATGCTGCCATGCTGCGTCACATGAAGTCAGTCATCACACAATCAATAATAATCATTTTTGATGAAATTCAATGTTGACATTTTCAATAATGCACGCTATGTTTACTTCATATCTCATCATCCCAAACACAATGTGCTTCTAGTTTTGAATATGCAGCTGGAAATATGAATTACGTATGTGTGTGAGCACATGTTTGACATATGTAATTCTGCCAATTTAATTCTGTACAGTCAATTAATTGAGCCCAGTCAGCCTGCTGTTGTACTGTAAACCATCCATGTCATGTTGACCAGGGCAGAAACAATTAGTCAGTGAATAAATAAAGAAACAGAGCATAAATCAGCTTCTTTTTTGCTAATTGATTAAACTTGTGTAAAGCAAAAATGTCAAGACTCCATTGGCTCCAACTTTTCAAATGTTATATTTGCTGGTTTTGCTGAGCTTTAAGAAATTCAAGTAAATTATATGCAGATTAATCAATAATGAAAATAATTATTAACTGCAGCCTTATTGTTGATCAGTGAAAGCAGAAAGATTTTTTAGTTGACTTCCCGAAGTCCGGGATTTCAGAATAATGACTCATTTGAAACAAATAGAGAAAAACTATCCAGTATGTGTAGCCAGTGGCGGACTGTAACTAAGTACATTTATTCAAGGAGCGCACTTAAGATTTTTCCTTGAAGCATCTCACATGGTTTCATTTAGAGGATTGTTTAAGGCCCGAAAATGTCAAATTATATGCAACATTTCACTAAAAAAAGCACAAGATTAGAGAAAATTCCAGCAAATGACTTCAAATATGTGTAGTATAAGAGGTTTTAATCATTTCATGACGTCCCAAATTTTATTGGAACCACTTGAAGGTGGCCTAACCCGTATAGGTTGGGTGCCACTGCACTAAACTTCATACTACTGTGTATAAAATACAGTAGTTTAAACTCAACTAGCTCAAATCATACAACTAAAACATTAATGCATAGGTACTGACAATCTAATAATTTCATATATATATTTGATCATTTTGCTGTATAAGAAGTACTTTTAATATTAAGTACATTTTGCTGATAGGAAGATCTACTGGCAAAAATGATATATAATATTCATAACTATGTTTTCATTTGCTTATAATAACTTGAAACTATGAAACTGTTGTCCTTACCTTAGAATGAGCAGAGACTGCCATGTTTCTACAGTAGCCCAGAAAGGACAAACCAAACACTGGCTCTAGAGTAGGCCTGCCACATTTTTATGTTACCTGAAGGCCACCGTAGGTTGTCTACACACTTGGAAAGGGAGATGTGAGCGGAGGGGTTTTCAGTGGGCTGCAATTTGCAACCTCACCACTAGATGCCCCTAATCCTACACACTGCTCCTTTAAAGGGATCGTTAAGATCCTTTGAAGTGTGTTTGTAGAGTGTAAGGTACTTATTCATAGATACAGAAGCTTAGCAACGTAGTGCTGCAGACAGGGTCAGCAATGAAACGTATTTTAGCCCCCTAAAAAAGGCCCACCTACAAAACTTAAATACAAGTTTAAGTGTATGCTGTATTTAGAATATTTTCACTGCTATACCTTGCCGTCAGACAGGGATTTCTGGTAGGTAACTGAAGCCGTTTATTGCTGTCATTTAAGCAAGACTCCTTTGAAAAAAACAGCAATTTAACATTGCAACACTGGAGCTGCTGGTCCTGATATGAGAGTTAGTTTGCGTTATTGTGTGACTTTGGTGTTTAAAAGGGTTAGTTCAGATTCACCAGAGTCACACAACAACACAAACTAACTGACTGATCGAGGCAGGGGTAGACCAGGAGCTCCCGTGTTCAGTGAGTTAAAATTACTGTTTTTCTCAATGGAGTCTGGTGAGTCTGACGAGAGCATAGAGAGGGAAACTGGAGCTGTTAAGGGCTTCCCTGTTGGAAAAGGCTGTCTGCAACAAGGTAAAGCAGTGAAAATATTCCCATTATAGGATCTAAATCAAACTCTCCTCATGTTACATTATACCTTGTGTCAGAAAAACCTTCACTACAAATATTTGCATCAGGTCAGTGTTGCTGTTTTTAATATGACTCATCCATTTGCGAGATAAAAGAAAGATAAGGATCAGAGTGTGATCGTGACACTAACAGCTCTATCTCTTTTGCCTATTGTCTTTTGGCTCTTTGTGTGATAACCACTCAGTGATATATACACACACACACACTGGATCAATGAGTTCATCACAACTGTGCCACACACAACACGCCCACACACTTACATACACGCTTCTGCTATCAGTACTACTGTTGATGGAAAAGGGGAAGTAGAGTGTGCGGAAGCAACTTCCACAGGTAATCGTTGCTCTCTGAATAAACGTTTGTGCTTGTTTGTTTAAAACATGTTGATCCTGTACTTTCACACACCCTCTCTGTACGTCTCCCTCCCCCCTCTGTCACACTCACTTCCTCACCCTTTCTCTAGTGTTTGTCTAGAAAAAAACCCGAGTTAGTCTGGCCAAGTGACCTCTCTGTAGCTTCTCCTGCCTGCGTGTGAACCTGCAGCGAGGTTTAGGGAAGTTGGTGCAGCTAATGCCAACGGCCATAACAGAGAGTGAAGGAGAGGAGGCGTAAAGATAAAGAGAGCACAGATGAGAGATAATAATAGCGGGAGATAATGGAGATTAGTGGCTGGATTACTAGTATGGATAGATGGCTGACATGCAGGCTATAGCTAGCTGTCTGATTGGACGGCTGGTTGACCACCTGCTGATCAGACGGACACATCTCAGCTGCATTATTTTACTGCCCCTGAGCCTCACTCCTCCACTACGGTTTATACTTTGAAACATGTGTCTGCACAAAAAGACTGACAGCGTAACATGATGTTGTCCAATTTCCACGTCTGTTCCACTGACATCATCCTGGGCAAGTACCCAAAGAAAAATGTGTGTGTTTGCAGCAGACAGAACGCAACCACATGAGTCAGGAGCATGCAGGAGGACAGGAAGAGCGCACAGGTGCAAGAGGTGCATTTACTGTCGGATCTCGGAGCCAAAACAATGTTTTGAAGACAAAATTGCAGAGTGTCCCTTTAAGGTAGAATTACAAACAGACAGAGCGAGTGGCTGGCTGTCAGACGGATCAACAGGCAGAAAGGTGCTGGGGATCCAGAGTGGTGGTGACTGACTTATTGGCTGGATGCTGACAGTGGAGACTGACTGAGTGGTTGGACGTCTGACTCATTAGTTGGCTAAATAGATGCTTGTACGACCGACTGACTAACTGAATGATGGATAAACACGGGAACACTACGTCATAAATTGTGAGAACAAAATAGCTGCCTATTTTAGGTAAATTGTAGAGTGCAGACTGTGCTGCAGTGGAGGAAATACTCTGTGGTTAATATCACATTAAATGGTGTCAGAAAGCACACTCGCACACACATTCATTTGGATTTTACTGCCTTGTATATACCTACTTTACACAAAGAAGCAACACATCTTACAAACAAAATTACTGATTGACCATGCTCTTCACAACAAAGGATCTCTCCCTCTTTCTCACGCACACACAGAGACAAACACACGCAGGCCACGAGGACAGATAGTGGGACCAGTGTTTTGTTGCTACAGTGTATGATCTGTTTCTGCCCAGATACACATCTGTGCATGGACATATGCAAAATCTGCAAAGGCCCCAACACAGCACAGCATGCAAAGCACACCAAAGGAAATAACTGCTCCAGCCCTGAAGGCATAAATTTAAAATCCCTTGAGAAGCGTTGTAGAACAAATTAGTGTAACGTCAACCCCACAGTAAACACCATCTGCTGGCAACACGCTACGTCTCTATTTTGAGAGTGTTGAGTTTCATTCATTTCAAACGTGCCACAGAAAAAGCAATGAAATGTGAACTAAAGTAAACTCTCAGCCATTGATGGAAATCATAGATCTTGTTTGTATGTCCATTTTGTGGGTTGTGAGTATTCAAGGCAGCGGATAAAAAGGTGGAAGAAATATGAGCTCCATTAATCATCAAAAGCAAACAACTGCCATTATAAAACATAGTTTAAAACTGGAGTGATTCCCTTTTATTCATCTTGAAAAGCTCCCATTATTGTATAGCCCTTACACATGTGTACTATGCACCTGGACACATAATTATAGCAGCTTACAATATGACATAATCCACTACAAAAGCCTCAGGAGTCACCAAAAAGTAGAATATCTCAGTACAGTTATAACAAATCTTTATATCACCTGTGCAAGATTATACTGCAGAGCTGCTAAATGGGACTGCATTATACTGTCAGGTGCTACTTTGTCTACATTCTGCATAAACTGGGTGTATTTCCCTCCATTCCCTGCTGGTTTCCCACAGCAGAAAGCCTAGACAGAAATATCTTTCCCAAATGAAAATGTCATGCAAATATTTGAAACTAACAAAGTGGATGAAGTTTCCCTTAATGTGCATTTAAGTGCGTCACACATACATGCCATTTTGAATAGCAGTAAAACAGGTACTGTGTAAGGACTGAGCATGAAGTATATGAACTCTCACAGGGCATCATGCCTCATGTCTAAACCTAGAAAGGATTGTGCCAGTGATGCCGCAAACAAGCTCGATAGAATCAGCTGCCACTAAAATGTCAAATCTAAAACACTGACTGCATTTCAGGGGACAGAGGTGACTGATTAGTGGCCCCCGTGATGAGCTTAACATCAAACTACCTGCACAGACTCATGTTGGACAGAAGGAGCGCGACACGTGATGAGCCAATGTCTATCTTTTTGGGGAGAATATATCTGGACTGAGGCGAGTGCCCTTACCCAGCTGATTACCATGCGTCTGAAACTGAACCGTATGTAGCGCACTAATAATCCATGTCTCGCAAAACAGATGTCATTCCTTCAGTAAGAAATGTCCCCCTGTGCTCCAGCGGATCAGATCGACTCAGCGGACCAAGCAGAAAAAGAAGCTGAATAAACTCATGTGTACTCACCACTATCAGTTTCATGGCCGGGTTGGATTTCGGTATCCGAGCGCTCATCTCCACTGCGTAAAAGTGAACTGCGGTGTGAAGGGGTCTCCATCATCTGTACTTATACAGTAGGCTACAGAGAGAGAGAGGGAGGGAGGGAAAGAGTGGGAGCGCATGTGCCCACCCACCTCGTTATCCAGTGCACAGCCCTCTCTCTGTGTCTGCCTTTGTGTTCCTCTCTCTTCCCTCAATCCTAAAAATAAATTCTTGCATCCTCACGAGTTGCGTTGCGATTACGCAAAGAAATGAATGGCACGGTAGGCGACAACAAAGGAAAGTGGGGCAGCATCCAGTGAGCATCAGATGATGTGGATTCAGTGGTGGATTCAGGATCAGACAAGGTCGACTTTTCAAGCAGCGCAAATGTAACAGGGTCAGTTATACAGCAGTAATATGCGTAACAGTCGACTGTACACTTGTAATAGTAGGGGAGACCGGGGTTGGTTGTCACACTTTTAACTCCTAATGCTCATCATCAAAACAGCTTTCAATAGTCATTCCTATATTAACACTTTCCCTGCCAGAGTATTGCCAGCCACCACCAGCATTTTTGGTCATATTCACTAATCTTTAAAGACCCACAGAATTATTTGTTCTATGAATATTTAAACAGTATGTACATGAAACTAAAGACGAGACCTTCTGTTTTTAAACACACACACAAAAAAACATTTTATTCTATCTTATTCCATTTCTTATTTATCAACACTTAAAAAAAATTAAGAATGTCATTTTCGAGTATAAAATCAATTTCACATTTACATATTTTTTCTCATTTCCTTACATCAGTTTAACTTATATAGATAAAAATAATAATAATACTATAATGATGAAAGTAATATTCTCTTTTAGGTATAGCAGAACACATTGCCATGTTCAGTGATCGTTCAGTGTTCTGTTGTCTCCCCTCTCCTTTGTGATCGTCTTGTCCGTGTGTCGCTGTCACCGTCATGGAGATCCCGTTTTGTCCCACCAAACTTGTTTGCTTCTTCATCCAAATCCGATTCAGAATGTTTATTAGAACAATTATTATCAGAGTCCGAGTCCATCAACATCTCCACGGCTTGTGCAAACATAAAGTTTTCTGTCAGCGCCGGCATTTTCGTGCAGTATACAAGCTGCAACATCTTCTTCCGGTCTCCAGCAGATCTTCTTCTTCGTTTGTTTTTGGTCTCCCCTAATATAATTACACAAATTAAGTTTTAGTTGTTATTACCTGACACCCTTAGGCCTTCAAATCTCAAATAAATATTCTTCAATGTGGCAAGCTGTAGAGGAACATTGTACAGTAGAAAAATACGACACAAGGTTGAAAATACACCCATGACAACTATGACTTCAGTACAAACTATGAAAGTGTCTTTCTTTTGTAGTCTTCCTTATTTGGAGAGAAATAAAACCAATAACTTATCTGTTTGACATTTTCCTGATTCCTGAATAAATGTGCTAAACTAAACCGGCTACGTGAAACTCTAAAGCAACTGTTTTTCCCTAAGGAGGTGGCTTTTATGTTTTTGAGAACCAGTCCGTAACACACCCACTGTGTCAAAGTAAGAAAGAAAAAAAGTAGCTTTAATCAGTGTGAATAAAGAAACCCGTTCCAGGATAAATGTTTTGAGTTTTGGTTTGACAGCATGTAAATACGATGATTGGCAGCTGTTTATTTTGACCAGTCAAAATCATTTAGTAAAACGAATTATGCTTATTTGAACATCCGCTGGTGGAGCTTGGAAATGTTGTCTCAGTGAGGCCGGACAACACCGTCCATGTGCTGAGACGAACTGTTTGAGAAACTTGAACCACAAGATGTGAGAACCGAAGACCAAAATACTGTCTTTATTAAAACTGTGAACCATTAAAGGTTCTGTTACACCGAGTTTATTTAGTCATAAGACTATGCTGCAAACATGTTAGGCCTTTTTCCATGAAGTCTACACTCAGGTTTTTGATCCATAGACTCCAGATGGTTTTCCACAAAAAAGATCCACAGTATGCTTTATTGTTACATGTCCCACAAGCTATTTTACTGGCTATTTTTCTTTGCCCCTTATTTATTTAGGGAACTTTCACTGAGAGCCGAGCTATTTCTTTCTGTAGAAACACTTACACACATTTTCACCTGGAACTTACCCCCTAGCCAGAAGTATCCTGTTGACCTCGGGGGTTAAACCAGCAACCTTTTGACCTCAACCTTAAGGCCACTGCGACAGTGTTGTACAGTAGATTCATGTAGTAAAATTCACTTTGATTTGAGGCTCTGATACTGAAACATCTTCCTGTGAATATATATGTTTGAAACACACTCTAATGGCATAATTGACTGTCGTAGGCTGTATTGTGCCATTTGAATGTATAATTCCACTTATTACATTTTATTACTTTTGATATAATGTTTATATGGCTAAATACACTTTATGAAAGACACACATTTAATGAACATCATTTGCTTAAACTGCTTTCAATGTATACAGTCAGAGCACAGTTAAGTCCTGCCTACACTTGAGGGGAAACCTATTTATCATTGTCCATTGGCTTTGTAGGTTATGGCGTAAAGGTACCACAATGCCTAAAAGCTGCTGTGTGGTGGGATGCACAACTAACAGGGTAAAGAACTCAGAACTAAGTTTTTATAAGCTGTTGATCTAAAAAACTGAGCCTTTAACAAGACAAAAATGGATAGAGAGGTGAGGCATCAGTAGGAAGAATGAGAAAACTGCCAGATGCTGACACTACGTAAATAAGTTAATTCAGTCAAACTATAGAGCTTGAAGGTAACTGAGCTATGCAAGGCCTGGTTCTGATGTTTGTTAGGTTGAATTACTTTCTGACCTACCTTACCCTGCTTATATGAAATAGTCCGACAGTAATAGAGATAGACAAGGCAAGAAGAATGGACACTAAGGATGCTTTCACACCTGTCATGTTTGGTTCGGTTCAGTCAAACTCAAGTTCGTTTGCCCTCTAAGTGCAGTTCGTTAGGGCAGGTTTGAACACAGCAATCGCACTCGGGTACGCCAATACCTTCTTGAAGACGTAGTCTTGGTCCAGTTACAGCCAAACTCTGGTGTGGTTTGTTTGTGGTGAGAACATGTTCCAACCTCGATCCGAACCCACTGCAGTCGCATTATGCATTGTTTGGGTTAAACAAGCATGAGCATGTTACAGTCCCTGAGGATTATTGATGTGCACCTCCTCCTGTACTGCCTTAATATGTGCATTCGGCACACCCAACGCATCAAAACATTGTTTCTTAGTTGGAGCCGTGCCTTATTTTCAAACTGTATGATTTGCCCAAAGTGAACAATGCAAGCAATATAGTCCACGATGACCAGTGCTAACATCAACCCATGTAGTTGTCCCTCCATTGTGACATTAGAAAGTGTCACATTTACCTTGCAAGTGTACTGTTCTTCAATGTTTTGTTTACTTCCTGGATTTTTCCCCACATGAAAATTCTGACCAATCAAGAGCAGCTTTTTCACACAAGGCATTTGATCTGGTCTGCTTGTAAATGCTGCCGTGAGAAGATGAACCAACTCTAGGCAATTATACAACTTTGTAACAAAATAAGTCCCTGATTTGGACCAAAGCAAGACAACTCTAGGTCTGAAAGCATCCTAAGATAAGATGGATAATACTGAGTTTGTCAAGATACCTTTTCCTCTCTGGTAGACACAGGGTTCTGAAATAATCCTTAACATGCTGAAATGTTTTGCCTAGCTACAGGCACTTTGTTAGTGTTTTAGCCCTCAATTGCATATTGTGGCGCTGAATGTTTTCCCCTCCTCAGTGGGCATGGTTTTCAGAGCATGAAGTGTTGCACTCTGTCTCTATAAAGAAAACAAAGATTCTCGTAATTTGGAAAAAAAAAAAAAAAAAAAATTATAATAATAACTCAAAGTCTTTACAAAGCAAAGCTTTATAATTTCTCCTAAGTATGTACAGTTTATACTGTATAATAAAACCACCTGTTATTGCATGATTGGAGACTCAAGTCACCTTATGACAACTCAGCAAACCTTATCCGCTGATGACCACTGGATATGGTGGAAAGCTCCTGAAAAAGCTAATACATGTTAAGCTTTTTTGTTATTTGTCTCCCCCAGATCATGGATGAACTTTTACACTCTAGGTTGTTATTGTCATTAATGTAATGCCTCATTAACTGAGAGACCTGGAAATAATCTCAGATTTTTGTTGTAGTTTCCAGTGAAGTCAATTTCTCAGATATCAGTCTTCCAAAGTAACAAAAGTATGTCCACTCTGGATATAAACAATTCAATCAAATTAACATTTTCCATTTTCTGAAAGACAACACACACACACACACACACACACACTGATTTAAACATTCTGAAGTTGAATGATAGATGTATACAGTATCACTGGGCCAATCCAGTTACATTTACCAGTGACATTTTGGGTTTGAAACTTGTTCAAGAGTTGGTTTTCTGTCTCTTCACTCGTCTGTTTAATATCTTCAACAAAGAGTTCCAAACAACATTTAGAGGAGTTACCGTACAGTGGTACAATACAAGGTTTCAACCAAATAAAAAACTCCCACTTAGAGGTCAGATTATGATGTGTACTGGACAACTAACAGAGTAAACCCAAAAGGGCATCCCACACTGTGATCTCTGCATATGATGGTGATACTGGACCTCTGATGTCAAAGGTCCTAAAACAAATCCATCTGTCGCATTGTAGCCGCTCATTGTCCGCCCTCCATGCAGAGGCATGACCAAATGTCACCGCCCGCTGACGTAGAAGCACAAGGTTTCAACGTAATCAGAGAAAACATACTCTCATCCACCTACGAGTCTCCGAGGCATGTGAGAGCAGTCTTAGTGGTGAGGTCACAGCTCACCACAGGATGACTTAACACACGTACACACACATGCACAAATGCAAAAATGCAGAAAAATACACACATCTTTCAGCACCGAGGTCAGGATACACCGCAACAATGCTGGACTCTCAAACACACACACATAAACAGCTACACACACATTAACACACACTTGACGAGCCCTCCTGACGTGTTCGTTGGCGGCGAGATTTGTAGCGTACAAGCAGGGAAAACGTGGGTGTTGTGAGGTGAACCAGATGCTACATAGACACACATTTAAATAAAAAGAAAGCTGACTCACCATATCTCCATAAATTGTTGGCTGGTTTTGGCCTGTCAACAAAAATACTACATTTTGATTTATTTTGAATATCCAGTCAAAATGTTTTTGAGGCTAAGTCTTGTCCCCTGAACCATAGCGTGTGTGTACTGTATGTACCATATATGTACGTATTTATGTTCCTGAGGCATGAACAATGCACATGAAATTACCCCTATGGGAACAATAAAGGCCGTCTGTCTATCAAACAGAAAACCAGTCCCAGTAAAGTGAGTCCAAACATAAGTGTTCATGTCTGATGAATAATTCCTGCAATTAATTAAAATTCAACTGCAAAGATGTTGAGATTAGCTCTTTGTAGTGCTTTTGCCATCTTGTTTGCATACTACAGGCAGATAGCAGGACTCTCACAGTCTATTATTGTTCAGACCCAAGGTAACATTTGTGTACATGTGTGCATAGTATTATCTGGCTGTGTGGTAGCCACGATTGTGTGTGCACGTCTCCATTGGAGTCCCGCTCATTTCCATAACAGATCTCATAAACGGAATGAATGGAAAAGGGAACTGATAACTGTTGTTGTGGTGACCCGAGAGTGAAATGTGAAAGATGAAGAGAACAACATAGGCTTTTACCCATGCATGCAAATAAAGCATTTTTGTAGGTTTAACTTCAGAGGGAGATAGAAGAAGAAGAAGAAGAGGAACCAAACATCCACCTGACAGACCCACAACGAACTTGAAATTAACAGCAGAGATAACATCAGTTGTACAAAGCACTTCTTTAGGGCGACTGTGTTATGGTAGAGACTCAAAGGTACGCTTTACCCCACCGTGTATCTCCAAAAGCTGATGTGGCAGACCGAGGCCATGATTTTTATTAGGGTCCTCGTTGAATTGTACATATCTGACATGCCTGTGGTAGTATCTTTTACAGGCCAGTTAATGGTTACTGTTACTGTGAGATTTCTCCTTCCATTTCGCATTTCTGTACTGTTGAAAATGCTTGAGGGGGCATATTTTTAGCTAATGGAGGCTTCAATTTACAGTCCATTATTTCTTAATCAGGTACCATGAACCATTTGCATTGTTTGATTAAAGTTAACTAATGTAAAACCTCCATACTCAAAAACCTTTACCACAAAAACAGAGAGAGGATTAAATTGACAGACTACAATATCCATATAAAGAGTTTAAGGATTAAGGGTGTCAGATGTTGTACGTACTTTACAGCACTCTGAGAGAAATGTATGATTTTGGGTCATATCATTAAATTGGACTTGAATTGTAAAATTTTTCTGTTGCCCCTAGCATAATGGTTTTAGCCATTAACCAACTTCCAAAACCTTGTGACAGCGGTATGGCTCGATCACTGAATGATTGTAGCATCACACTGAGTCTATAACCGTCATAACTGGAGTAAATTATGTGAATATGATGCACAAATGTGCAGATGTCATCCTAGTTTTCTACTTCCCAATGGGAATATTTCCTGTCGTCTATCTACTGGTGCTATCTAACAAATGCTTTAATGCCCAGTCGCCACAACAAAATGTTTGCATGTCTGCATTATTCTGATATGTTACATTTGTACGTTTAATACAATACGTACCAAATCAACATTTCTGACGTAGTTCAAATTACATTTATGTGCTACCAAGTAGACTTCCAAGCTGCAGACCATTGTTTGAGACCAGTGACATTCCCAGCCAAGTCTGTGGTGACAAAACTGGGTATTTTTCAAGGAGATGTCAGGACATTTCTAGCTGTTTTTGTGGCAACAAAACCGAATTTTTTTAATGACACATCAAGACATTTCTAGCAATGTATTTGGCGACAAAACCAGGAATTTTAAACTAAATGTAGGGACATTTCTAGCCATGTTTGTAGTGATTAGATCAGGATATATTTTAATGACATGTCCAGACATTTCCGGCCAAGTTCCTGGCAACAGTACTGGATATTTTTTAACAACAAATCAGTCGTTATCAAACATGTTGAGACATTTCCAGCCATATTTTTGGTGACAAAACTGATTATTTTTAACAACACTTCGGTACACTACCAACTGTGTTTGTGGTGACAAAACCAGGTGTTGTTTAACCAGATGCTGAGACATCAGCCATGTCTTTGGCAACAACTGGATATTTTTGAATGACACGTCAAGACATTTGCAGCTATGTTTTTGGCGACGAAACCAGGTACTTTTTTTTTTCTTTTAAGATATTTTTTTGGGCATTTTTTTGCCTTTAATGGATAGGAAAGTTAAGTGTGAAAGGGGGAGAGAGAGGGAGTGACATGCAGCAAAGGGCCACAGGCTGGACTCGAACCCGGGCCACTGCGGCAACAGCCTTGTACATGGGGCGCCTGCTCTACCACTAAGCCACCGACGCCCCAGAAACTAGGTACTTTTTAACAAAATGTCAGGACATTTCCAGCTGTCTTTTTGGTGACAAAACCAAGTATTTTTTAAGAAGATGTTGGGACATTTTTAACTGTTTTTGTGGCACAAAATCAAGTATTTTTTGATGACACATAGGGACATTTCCAGCTGTGTTTGTGGTGACAAAAACTGGGTACTTTTTAACGAGGCGCTGCGACATTGCCAACCATGTCTTTGGCGACATGCTGGATATTTTTGAATGTCACATCAAGACATTTGCAGCATTTTGGCGACAAACCTGGTACTTTTTAGCAAGACATCAGGACATTTCTGTGCTTGTGGTGACGAGGCTCTTTTAACCCTAGCCAAGTGTTTTTGTGCCTTAACCCTAACCACATGTTAACCACAGTGTTGTTACAACATAAAATTGAAAAGTGAGACATAAATAAATGTAAAGTTTTGACATATCCACTACACATAAAATCTTCACATTTAACATTTAACATTTGCAGAAATATACAATGCCAACATTTATTTTGGTGCTTGGTTTGGCCCCAAGAAATGGTAAAAAAAAGACTTTTCGACGATGATTTCATCTGTAATTTTGCACACACACACAATCACACAAACTGCACAATAAAATAATTATTCAATTATACTAAGCTAACAAAGTTGTGGTTACCTATCTGAAGGTGGAAGCTGGTTTTCCATGGCAACCATGAAACATTAGTGTTTAGACACGCAACAGAAGTCATCCAACTGCACTTCATGCGTTTTTTGGAATTTAAGGTCAGTTTGTTCTGTTGAAAGTCAGTGGGCTAAGGTGACCTTAGTGCAAATGGTTTTTCAGGAAACCCAGGCCACACCACTTTAATCTGTGTTGTTGTACAGACAGAGAAGAAGCATGTTGCCTTGTTAAGGTTCTTGACCTTCTCATATTCTCCTCTCCGCCTTCCTGCGGTCCACCACCAGAGTTCTTGTTTCAGGATATTTTATATCTCTCACTGCCTGGGCCCCTCAGATGGAAATCACAGTGGACAAGTCTTTATTTTACTAACTGATGAAAAAGCCCCAACAGGATATAGAAATTATCAATGTGTGGTAAAGATACCTATAGAGGAAATGTGGACGCGTGGAGGGGGGCAGTAGATTAGACAGAAGTGGAGAGGTAAGGAATGTGAGAATGATGTAGTGGTGTATCTCATGAAGGCCCATGAGATACTTTTTGAGAAAGTGAAAAGAGAGTGAGAGAAAAGCCAGTAGCAGAGAGAAACAGAGAGACAGGCATGAAAAAAGGATGAGGGTTTCAGCAGACCTTGTGCCCAGCGTTGGAAGTTTTGCCAGTCAAAGCAGTGAGTCACATGTGACCTTGAGAGAAGAAATAACAGCAGAGGGATCCCTGGACTTCCACGGCAGCTGATGTGGTCACCTTGTTTTCTCTGGTGAGGTTTCTGAAAATGATTTAGGGGAAACTCTTCTGGGCTTATGAACTGCGTGGTGTTGAGACTGACGCATGCAACAAGGCTCATACTCAAGATATGTTTGCATGCCCGTCTGGTGGAGAGGTGTCATTATCAGAGCACTTTGAGGATCATGTAGGTTTTTATCAGGTTAATTTACTGACTAGCTTTTAGTTTAATAAAAAAAAATCCTTCATGCATTCATAACTCCATGAAAATGATGTGGTATTTTTTTATTTTGGGCCTGTCATTTAAAGTACTATATGGGTCAGGGCCAAGATGTACCTGCAGATGAAGGTAGAGGAAGGTAAGACTAAATTCTTAGAGAGGAGAAATTCCATAATACATTTCTATAATGTAATATATTTCACTTATATTTATCTACATTTTGTTTTATTAGCAGGCAGAACGCAACGTCTTTGTGGTTGTGTATTAGCATTCTGTTGAACCTGAGGTTGCCAATCATCCTGTTAAATAAGGACTCATAACAAAATTGGAAACTAAAAGATGTGCTCCTGACTTTAACAATACAGGATGTACTATGTTCAATATTTTTGAGAATAAATACAGTCCAAATCTATGGGAGAGAAATATTACAGTTTGGCTATTTAAACAGTGCCATTTGTATGAGATAGAAGGAAAACCATGCGCTTATTGGTCATGACTCACTCATGATGCGTGAAAGTGTTGTAAGACAAGAGAAAATAAAGAAAAGAGATGACAGAAATACAGAAGGGATTGGGAGAATGATAACCAATGGCTGGGATGTGTGAGTGACAATGTGTTCAACCGCACCATCTACCACCAGCTTTTCTCCATTAGTCACGGGGGAATTTCTGACATTATACAACATGCATCAGGAGATATATAATCATACAGCCCCCACGCCCACCCCCTTCTTTTTCAGTTTCAGGAAGATGGCAACCCTGATTGGCCCATTTTAGTCATGCTAGCAGCTATAGCAATATCAGTCACAGTTCACTACTTTGGTCCAGACTAAGCTCACAAATGTAGGATCGATGTTTGCATATTTGTCCCCTTGGTCATTTTACCTTGCACCGTCTTTATGGCAAAATATTTATTTGTTTAATATTTGGTTTATAACTAAATACCTGCAAAACTAATTGCATGGTCACAGGAAATCAGCCTTCAGCCATCAGCCTCAGCTGTACTTTGTGTTCAGTGCTAATTAGCAGACGTTTGTGTCCTAACATGCTAAAGTAAATGACAGTGAACATGGTAAACATTACACCTGCTTAGCTTTAGTATGTTAACATTAACATTGAGAGCATATGTTAGCACACTGACATTAGCATTTAGCTTAAAGGTTTGTGGTACACAAATTTGTGTTTCCTAGGATAGCGAAAGCATGACCCGCCCTACTCTCCTTGTGATTGGCTGGCACTTGTTGCCTTTGTTGGTTGGGTTTGGGAAAGAGGAGCGGGTTTGGTTAAGATCAGGGTAAGAATGTTAGAATAAGCCAATCAAAGGCAGAGTGAGGCTGAGTGAGGCAGTGTTATGCCTTCGCTACCCTAGGAAATGCAAATTCGTGTGTAGTACAGTCTCACAAAGCAGCATGGATGTGAACTCCTTGTCTTTGCCGCATAATATTATCACAAGCGACATTTTTTTTTTTCACTGTTAAAGGGGTTTTTCCTAATCCACTGTGAGGGTCCAAGGACAGAGGGATGTCATTTGTTGTGAAGCCCTCTAAGGCAAACTGTGATTTGTTACTTTATAAATAAAATTGAATTGAATTTATGTATTCATCGTCACCTTTTGAGTTAAAAAAAAAATAGACTTGAAAGCTGAGCAGGACTTACACATTTACTACATCCGAGACAGGTATGGCATGAGAATATAAGACTTATAATGTGAACATCCCTTTAAATGTAATGATCAATTCACCAATTGAAATCGTCTGATTTGCAAATTACAACTTGAGAACAATATATCTATTTTCGTGACCAGACACATAGTGACGTAGTGACTATTTATATCATACAGCTGCACACTTATATAAGTGCTACCAGGAAAACTCCCACACAATAGAGGCAAAAATATAGAGACAACTGTTTACGACTGTTTGCTGTTTTTTTCAGGTTAAAAACACGCCTACTCTTTAGCAGTGGCTTGCCACTAAATGTTGCGCACGTTCCGTATATGAATGGACTTCAGTTTGGTGTTCCTCCTGTTTCCAGTTGACCTTGACATTCCCTGGCATGCGCTGCCGAACTGTATTATACAAAATTAGATATATTTCACATTACTGCCACTGGATGACAAGCTAATAAGGGTTTTATGGCATTGCAATATATTAAACAATTTGAGTGCCAGCAGTGTGTTTCAGAATCACGTCTTATCAGGCAAAAGACAGAGAGGAAGAGACTGCGTAATTAAAGGAGATTGAAGTTGATGTTGCTGAAACAACACATGTATTGTTTTGAATGGGAAATGTGATATTGAATCTCCTGTCCATTATAAACTTTGCTGTGAACTAGACCGTGAACTATGCACCAGTAGGAATATAGAATCAGGTCAAAAGCAGCAATTTTTATGAGGTACATTAAGGCAGGTGCACTGTAGGATGTTTCAGGAGATGGAGGTCTACAGTGTATTCATGTGTGAGAATGAACGAGGTGTTTTAGAAACAATCCTTCACTGGGAAATTGCCAGATACTGTAAAATGCATCTCAAATAAACCAACAGTTGAATTACAAGGACGTATTTGACAGTGCTTGAATTATTTTACCGCCAGCAGGGGAAAAGTGACGGTCAGGGAAAGTCAACAGACAAGAGGCAGCAGCCCGCTTCCCTGTTTGACTAATTCGTTTCATGAGAGCAGCGCTGAATGTGTGTGTTTGTGCCTAATGTTTACTGTCCAAAACGAGCGCGTGGCAAAGAAGTTCTTACTCACCGGCCACAATCTACAGTGGCGTGGACCCAAAGTAAAGATGGCCTTACTGTGCGACTACTGTACTTACAGTGTACACTACAAGGCCTCACCACTGGTGACCTCACTTACACCTCCATAAAATAACCAGAGTAAAAATAAAACACATACCATAAAGAAAGAGGAAGTAGATTTTGGCTGCTGGCCCCTAATCTGACACATAATTTTGAATAATTCTGTTTTATTAAGGGGTATTTGATACTCCCCAAAGCCAAACCAGATATTCCCCACGGCAAAAAAAATGACTATGCATGTACAGGATTTTTGGAACCCTCTGTGCTATGATAAACTGTAAGTAATTTTACTACTTATAAGTAAAATAGTAACAAGAAGGTATACTTTAGCACCTTTCTTAACAGTGCTACAAGCTACTGAACAGTTAAGTCCCCCTGATCAACATTATATAATATAAGATGTATATAAACATATAATATAGGTTTATACCACACTATAATGTTAAAAATGTAGGATGAAAGTGGAAAACAAGCAAAACATAAATAAAAGGGTTTTTGTGATTTCAGGGAAGTTTATATATGTGTGCCTTCATCAAATGAAGATGCCAATATATTATGGAATATTAGTTCTGAGCAGGCGAGCAACAGAACTTACAAGACGCGCTTATACTATTACGTACTTACTTGGACTGGCATAGCTACACCCTCTGCCACGCCTTTCTTCTCACTGGGGCACACAGAGAGCAACCATAATACCAAACCAAGCAGTCGAGGATATATACTTAGTGCGCCCCAGGAAAATGCAGTTTACGGCTGCAACTTGGCGTTCTGTGCAAGGCATTCTCACTCCAACCTTGTCACACACGTTTGGTCATGGACTTTCCACGTCCAGAGACGACGTTCAAGGTACCCTGGGTGCATTGGTTGTTGACGCTCTGGGAAGCTGTGTCAAGTTCTGCCTGTTACATGCATTGTCTTCTGTCAAAATACATTTCCGTTTTCACAGGAAATTTACCATTTACACACAGTGGGTCTCATTCATGAAAAGTGAGTAAATCTGTGTGTAGATTTGCACATAAAAGCTTACGCTTAATTTTGGGTGAAGTGGACTTAAGAAAAAACATTTTATTTTCTTCAGTTAGTAGTGGTGTGACAGGGACAGGCAAAGAAACTGGAGGCAAAGAAACGCATAAGCACACACACAAAAAAATACAGCGGTCACCAAACAAACAGAAGATTCATTTTTGGGGTTTTGAATGAAGTGGGAACGGGAAACCAGAGATGTTTTGTGCGTAATGGGTAAACTCTAAATCAGTGATGGCTGTCGGAATGTAGAGCTATTTAACATTTATTTTAACAAATGATACGGATGACATATAGCCTACAGCAGTCTGTATGCATCGTCTTCAAATGATTTGAATCTTAATAGCCTAAAGCT